>NC_056751.1:402152780-402360280 GCF_019279795.1 Protopterus annectens | reverse complement strand
AAGATCTGCCCTTATGCTTACAACCTTAATCTCTCCAGCCATATGACTTCTAATCACCAAAGTAAGATCTGCCCTTACACTTACAACCTTAATCTCTCCAGCCATATGACTTCTAATCACCAAAGTAAGATCTGCCCTTACGCTAACAACCTTAATCTCTCCAGCCATATGACTTCTAATCACCAAAGTAAGATCTGCCCTTACGCTTACAACCTTAATCTCTCCAGCCATATGACTTCTAATCACCAAAGTAAGATCTGCCCTTACGCTTACAACCTTAATCTCTCCAGCCATATGACTTCTAATCACCAAAGTAAGATCTGCCCTTACGCTTACAACCTTAATCTCTCCAGCCATATGACTTCTAATCACCAAAGTAAGATCTGCCCTTACGCTTACAACCTTAATCTCTCCAGCCATATGACTTCTAATCACCAAAGTAAGATCTGCCCTTACGCTTACAACCTTAATCTCTCCAGCCATATGACTTCTAATCACCAAAGTAAGATCTGCCCTTACGCTACAACCTTAATCTCTCCAGCCATATGACTTCTAATCACCAAAGTAAGATCTGCCCTTACGCTTACAACCTTAATCTCTCCAGCCATATGACTTCTAATCACCAAAGTAAGATCTGCCCTTACACTAACAACCTTAATCTCTCCAGCCATATGACTTCTAATCACCAAAGTAAGATCTGCCCTTACGCTTACAACCTTAATCTCTCCAGCCATATGACTTCTAATCACCAAAGTAAGATCTGCCCTTACGCTTACAACCTTAATCTCTCCAGCCATATGACTTCTAATCACCAAAGTAAGATCTGCCCTTACGCTTACAACCTTAATCTCTCCAGCCATATGACTTCTAATCACCAAAGTAAGATCTGCCCTTATGCTTACAACCTTAATCTCTCCAGCCATATGACTTCTAATCACCAAAGTAAGATCTGCCCTTATGCTAACAACCTTAATCTCTCCAGCCATATGACTTCTAATCACCAAAGTAAGATCTGCCCTTATGCTTACAACCTTAATCTCTCCAGCCATATGACTTCTAATCACCAAAGTAAGATCTGCCCTTACGCTTACAACCTTAATCTCTCCAGCCATATGACTTCTAATCACCAAAGTAAGATCTGCCCTTACGCTTACAACCTTAATCTCTCCAGCCATATGACTTCTAATCACCAAAGTAAGATCTGCCCTTACGCTAACAACCTTAATCTCTCCAGCCATATGACTTCTAATCACCAAAGTAAGATCTGCCCTTACGCTACAACCTTAATCTCTCCAGCCATATGACTTCTAATCACCAAAGTAAGATCTGCCCTTACGCTTACAACCTTAATCTCTCCAGCCATATGACTTCTAATCACCAAAGTAAGATCTGCCCTTATGCTTACAACCTTAATCTCTCCAGCCATATGACTTCTAATCACCAAAGTAAGATCTGCCCTTACGCTTACAACCTTAATCTCTCCAGCCATATGACTTCTAATCACCAAAGTAAGATCTGCCCTTACGCTTACAACCTTAATCTCTCCAGCCATATGACTTCTAATCACCAAAGTAAGATCTGCCCTTACGCTTACAACCTTAATCTCTCCAGCCATATGACTTCTAATCACCAAAGTAAGATCTGCCCTTACGCTTACAACCTTAATCTCTCCAGCCATATGACTTCTAATCACCAAAGTAAGATCTGCCCTTACGCTAACAACCTTAATCTCTCCAGCCATATGACTTCTAATCACCAAAGTAAGATCTGCCCTTACGCTTACAACCTTAATCTCTCCAGCCATATGACTTCTAATCACCAAAGTAAGATCTGCCCTTACGCTAACAACCTTAATCTCTCCAGCCATATGACTTCTAATCACCAAAGTAAGATCTGCCCTTACGCTAACAACCTTAATCTCTCCAGCCATATGACTTCTAATCACCAAAGTAAGATCTGCCCTTACGCTTACAACCTTAATCTCTCCAGCCATATGACTTCTAATCACCAAAGTAAGATCTGCCCTTACGCTAACAACCTTAATCTCTCCAGCCATATGACTTCTAATCACCAAAGTAAGATCTGCCCTTATGCTTACAACCTTAATCTCTCCAGCCATATGACTTCTAATCACCAAAGTAAGATCTGCCCTTATGCTAACAACCTTAATCTCTCCAGCCATATGACTTCTAATCACCAAAGTAAGATCTGCCCTTATGCTTACAACCTTAATCTCTCCAGCCATATGACTTCTAATCACCAAAGTAAGATCTGCCCTTACGCTTACAACCTTAATCTCTCCAGCCATATGACTTCTAATCACCAAAGTAAGATCTGCCCTTACGCTGACAACCTTAATCTCTCCAGCCATATGACTTCTAATCACCAAAGTAAGATCTGCCCTTACGCTTACAACCTTAATCTCTCCAGCCATATGACTTCTAATCACCAAAGTAAGATCTGCCCTTACGCTTACAACCTTAATCTCTCCAGCCATATGACTTCTAATCACCAAAGTAAGATCTGCCCTTATGCTTACAACCTTAATCTCTCCAGCCATATGACTTCTAATCACCAAAGTAAGATCTGCCCTTACAACCTTAATCTCTCCAGCCATATGACTTCTAATCACCAAAGTAAGATCTGCCCTTACGCTTACAACCTTAATCTCTCCAGCCATATGACTTCTAATCACCAAAGTAAGATCTGCCCTTATGCTTACAACCTTAATCTCTCCAGCCATATGACTTCTAATCACCAAAGTAAGATCTGCCCTTACGCTTACAACCTTAATCTCTCCAGCCATATGACTTCTAATCACCAAAGTAAGATCTGCCCTTATGCTAACAACCTTAATCTCTCCAGCCATATGACTTCTAATCACCAAAGTAAGATCTGCCCTTACGCTAACAACCTTAATCTCTCCAGCCATATGACTTCTAATCACCAAAGTAAGATCTGCCCTTACGCTAACAACCTTAATCTCTCCAGCCATATGACTTCTAATCACCAAAGTAAGATCTGCCCTTACGCTTACAACCTTAATCTCTCCAGCCATATGACTTCTAATCACCAAAGTAAGATCTGCCCTTACGCTAACAACCTTAATCTCTCCAGCCATATGACTTCTAATCACCAAAGTAAGATCTGCCCTTACACTAATAACCTTAATCTCTCCAGCCATATGACTTCTAATCACCAAAGTAAGATCTGCCCTTACGCTTACAACCTTAATCTCTCCAGCCATATGACTTCTAATCACCAAAGTAAGATCTGCCCTTATGCTAACAACCTTAATCTCTCCAGCCATATGACTTCTAATCACCAAAGTAAGATCTGCCCTTATGCTTACAACCTTAATCTCTCCAGCCATATGACTTCTAATCACCAAAGTAAGATCTGCCCTTACGCTTACAACCTTAATCTCTCCAGCCATATGACTTCTAATCACCAAAGTAAGATCTGCCCTTACGCTTACAACCTTAATCTCTCCAGCCATATGACTTCTAATCACCAAAGTAAGATCTGCCCTTATGCTAACAACCTTAATCTCTCCAGCCATATGACTTCTAATCACCAAAGTAAGATCTGCCCTTACACTTACAACCTTAATCTCTCCAGCCATATGACTTCTAATCACCAAAGTAAGATCTGCCCTTACGCTAACAACCTTAATCTCTCCAGCCATATGACTTCTAATCACCAAAGTAAGATCTGCCCTTACGCTAACAACCTTAATCTCTCCAGCCATATGACTTCTAATCACCAAAGTAAGATCTGCCCTTACGCTTACAACCTTAATCTCTCCAGCCATATGACTTCTAATCACCAAAGTAAGATCTGCCCTTATGCTTACAACCTTAATCTCTCCAGCCATATGACTTCTAATCACCAAAGTAAGATCTGCCCTTATGCTTACAACCTTAATCTCTCCAGCCATATGACTTCTAATCACCAAAGTAAGATCTGCCCTTACGCTTACAACCTTAATCTCTCCAGCCATATGACTTCTAATCACCAAAGTAAGATCTGCCCTTACGCTTACAACCTTAATCTCTCCAGCCATATGACTTCTAATCACCAAAGTAAGATCTGCCCTTACGCTAACAACCTTAATCTCTCCAGCCATATGACTTCTAATCACCAAAGTAAGATCTGCCCTTACGCTTACAACCTTAATCTCTCCAGCCATATGACTTCTAATCACCAAAGTAAGATCTGCCCTTACGCTTACAACCTTAATCTCTCCAGCCATATGACTTCTAATCACCAAAGTAAGATCTGCCCTTACGCTAACAACCTTAATCTCTCCAGCCATATGACTTCTAATCACCAAAGTAAGATCTGCCCTTACGCTTACAACCTTAATCTCTCCAGCCATATGACTTCTAATCACCAAAGTAAGATCTGCCCTTATGCTTACAACCTTAATCTCTCCAGCCATATGACTTCTAATCACCAAAGTAAGATCTGCCCTTACGCTTACAACCTTAATCTCTCCAGCCATATGACTTCTAATCACCAAAGTAAGATCTGCCCTTACGCTTACAACCTTAATCTCTCCAGCCATATGACTTCTAATCACCAAAGTAAGATCTGCCCTTACGCTTACAACCTTAATCTCTCCAGCCATATGACTTCTAATCACCAAAGTAAGATCTGCCCTTACACTAACAACCTTAATCTCTCCAGCCATATGACTTCTAATCACCAAAGTAAGATCTGCCCTTACGCTAACAACCTTAATCTCTCCAGCCATATGACTTCTAATCACCAAAGTAAGATCTGCCCTTACGCTTACAACCTTAATCTCTCCAGCCATATGACTTCTAATCACCAAAGTAAGATCTGCCCTTACGCTTACAACCTTAATCTCTCCAGCCATATGACTTCTAATCACCAAAGTAAGATCTGCCCTTATGCTTACAACCTTAATCTCTCCAGCCATATGACTTCTAATCACCAAAGTAAGATCTGCCCTTACGCTTACAACCTTAATCTCTCCAGCCATATGACTTCTAATCACCAAAGTAAGATCTGCCCTTATGCTTACAACCTTAATCTCTCCAGCCATATGACTTCTAATCACCAAAGTAAGATCTGCCCTTATGCTTACAACCTTAATCTCTCCAGCCATATGACTTCTAATCACCAAAGTAAGATCTGCCCTTACGCTAACAACCTTAATCTCTCCAGCCATATGACTTCTAATCACCAAAGTAAGATCTGCCCTTACGCTTACAACCTTAATCTCTCCAGCCATATGACTTCTAATCACCAAAGTAAGATCTGCCCTTACGCTTACAACCTTAATCTCTCCAGCCATATGACTTCTAATCACCAAAGTAAGATCTGCCCTTACGCTTACAACCTTAATCTCTCCAGCCATATGACTTCTAATCACCAAAGTAAGATCTGCCCTTACGCTTACAACCTTAATCTCTCCAGCCATATGACTTCTAATCACCAAAGTAAGATCTGCCCTTACGCTTACAACCTTAATCTCTCCAGCCATATGACTTCTAATCACCAAAGTAAGATCTGCCCTTACGCTTACAACCTTAATCTCTCCAGCCATATGACTTCTAATCACCAAAGTAAGATCTGCCCTTATGCTTACAACCTTAATCTCTCCAGCCATATGACTTCTAATCACCAAAGTAAGATCTGCCCTTACGCTTACAACCTTAATCTCTCCAGCCATATGACTTCTAATCACCAAAGTAAGATCTGCCCTTACGCTTACAACCTTAATCTCTCCAGCCATATGACTTCTAATCACCAAAGTAAGATCTGCCCTTACGCTTACAACCTTAATCTCTCCAGCCATATGACTTCTAATCACCAAAGTAAGATCTGCCCTTATGCTTACAACCTTAATCTCTCCAGCCATATGACTTCTAATCACCAAAGTAAGATCTGCCCTTACGCTTACAACCTTAATCTCTCCAGCCATATGACTTCTAATCACCAAAGTAAGATCTGCCCTTACGCTTACAACCTTAATCTCTCCAGCCATATGACTTCTAATCACCAAAGTAAGATCTGCCCTTACGCTTACAACCTTAATCTCTCCAGCCATATGACTTCTAATCACCAAAGTAAGATCTGCCCTTACGCTTACAACCTTAATCTCTCCAGCCATATGACTTCTAATCACCAAAGTAAGATCTGCCCTTACGCTTACAACCTTAATCTCTCCAGCCATATGACTTCTAATCACCAAAGTAAGATCTGCCCTTACGCTTACAACCTTAATCTCTCCAGCCATATGACTTCTAATCACCAAAGTAAGATCTGCCCTTACGCTAACAACCTTAATCTCTCCAGCCATATGACTTCTAATCACCAAAGTAAGATCTGCCCTTATGCTTACAACCTTAATCTCTCCAGCCATATGACTTCTAATCACCAAAGTAAGATCTGCCCTTACGCTTACAACCTTAATCTCTCCAGCCATATGACTTCTAATCACCAAAGTAAGATCTGCCCTTACGCTTACAACCTTAATCTCTCCAGCCATATGACTTCTAATCACCAAAGTAAGATCTGCCCTTACACTAACAACCTTAATCTCTCCAGCCATATGACTTCTAATCACCAAAGTAAGATCTGCCCTTACGCTTACAACCTTAATCTCTCCAGCCATATGACTTCTAATCACCAAAGTAAGATCTGCCCTTACGCTAACAACCTTAATCTCTCCAGCCATATGACTTCTAATCACCAAAGTAAGATCTGCCCTTACGCTTACAACCTTAATCTCTCCAGCCATATGACTTCTAATCACCAAAGTAAGATCTGCCCTTATGCTTACAACCTTAATCTCTCCAGCCATATGACTTCTAATCACCAAAGTAAGATCTGCCCTTACGCTTACAACCTTAATCTCTCCAGCCATATGACTTCTAATCACCAAAGTAAGATCTGCCCTTACGCTTACAACCTTAATCTCTCCAGCCATATGACTTCTAATCACCAAAGTAAGATCTGCCCTTATGCTTACAACCTTAATCTCTCCAGCCATATGACTTCTAATCACCAAAGTAAGATCTGCCCTTACGCTTACAACCTTAATCTCTCCAGCCATATGACTTCTAATCACCAAAGTAAGATCTGCCCTTACGCTTACAACCTTAATCTCTCCAGCCATATGACTTCTAATCACCAAAGTAAGATCTGCCCTTATGCTTACAACCTTAATCTCTCCAGCCATATGACTTCTAATCACCAAAGTAAGATCTGCCCTTACGCTTACAACCTTAATCTCTCCAGCCATATGACTTCTAATCACCAAAGTAAGATCTGCCCTTACGCTTACAACCTTAATCTCTCCAGCCATATGACTTCTAATCACCAAAGTAAGATCTGCCCTTACGCTTAACAACCTTAATCTCTCCAGCCATATGACTTCTAATCACCAAAGTAAGATCTGCCCTTATGCTTACAACCTTAATCTCTCCAGCCATATGACTTCTAATCACCAAAGTAAGATCTGCCCTTACGCTTACAACCTTAATCTCTCCAGCCATATGACTTCTAATCACCAAAGTAAGATCTGCCCTTACGCTTACAACCTTAATCTCTCCAGCCATATGACTTCTAATCACCAAAGTAAGATCTGCCCTTACAACCTTAATCTCTCCAGCCATATGACTTCTAATCACCAAAGTAAGATCTGCCCTTACGCTAACAACCTTAATCTCTCCAGCCATATGACTTCTAATCACCAAAGTAAGATCTGCCCTTATGCTTACAACCTTAATCTCTCCAGCCATATGACTTCTAATCACCAAAGTAAGATCTGCCCTTATGCTTACAACCTTAATCTCTCCAGCCATATGACTTCTAATCACCAAAGTAAGATCTGCCCTTATGCTTACAACCTTAATCTCTCCAGCCATATGACTTCTAATCACCAAAGTAAGATCTGCCCTTACGCTTACAACCTTAATCTCTCCAGCCATATGACTTCTAATCACCAAAGTAAGATCTGCCCTTACGCTTACAACCTTAATCTCTCCAGCCATATGACTTCTAATCACCAAAGTAAGATCTGCCCTTACGCTTACAACCTTAATCTCTCCAGCCATATGACTTCTAATCACCAAAGTAAGATCTGCCCTTACGCTTACAACCTTAATCTCTCCAGCCATATGACTTCTAATCACCAAAGTAAGATCTGCCCTTATGCTAACAACCTTAATCTCTCCACCCATATGACTTCTAATCACCAAAGTAAGATCTGCCCTTATGCTTACAACCTTAATCTCTCCAGCCATATGACTTCTAATCACCAAAGTAAGATCTGCCCTTACGCTTACAACCTTAATCTCTCCAGCCATATGACTTCTAATCACCAAAGTAAGATCTGCCCTTACGCTAACAACCTTAATCTCTCCAGCCATATGACTTCTAATCACCAAAGTAAGATCTGCCCTTACGCTAACAACCTTAATCTCTCCAGCCATATGACTTCTAATCACCAAAGTAAGATCTGCCCTTACGCTTACAACCTTAATCTCTCCAGCCATATGACTTCTAATCACCAAAGTAAGATCTGCCCTTACGCTTACAACCTTAATCTCTCCAGCCATATGACTTCTAATCACCAAAGTAAGATCTGCCCTTACGCTAACAACCTTAATCTCTCCAGCCATATGACTTCTAATCACCAAAGTAAGATCTGCCCTTACGCTAACAACCTTAATCTCTCCAGCCATATGACTTCTAATCACCAAAGTAAGATCTGCCCTTACGCTAACAACCTTAATCTCTCCAGCCATATGACTTCTAATCACCAAAGTAAGATCTGCCCTTACGCTTACAACCTTAATCTCTCCAGCCATATGACTTCTAATCACCAAAGTAAGATCTGCCCTTATGCTTACAACCTTAATCTCTCCAGCCATATGACTTCTAATCACCAAAGTAAGATCTGCCCTTACGCTTACAACCTTAATCTCTCCAGCCATATGACTTCTAATCACCAAAGTAAGATCTGCCCTTATGCTTACAACCTTAATCTCTCCAGCCATATGACTTCTAATCACCAAAGTAAGATCTGCCCTTACGCTAACAACCTTAATCTCTCCAGCCATATGACTTCTAATCACCAAAGTAAGATCTGCCCTTATGCTAACAACCTTAATCTCTCCAGCCATATGACTTCTAATCACCAAAGTAAGATCTGCCCTTACGCTTACAACCTTAATCTCTCCAGCCATATGACTTCTAATCACCAAAGTAAGATCTGCCCTTACGCTTACAACCTTAATCTCTCCAGCCATATGACTTCTAATCACCAAAGTAAGATCTGCCCTTACGCTTACAACCTTAATCTCTCCAGCCATATGACTTCTAATCACCAAAGTAAGATCTGCCCTTACGCTTACAACCTTAATCTCTCCAGCCATATGACTTCTAATCACCAAAGTAAGATCTGCCCTTACGCTTACAACCTTAATCTCTCCAGCCATATGACTTCTAATCACCAAAGTAAGATCTGCCCTTATGCTTACAACCTTAATCTCTCCAGCCATATGACTTCTAATCACCAAAGTAAGATCTGCCCTTATGCTTACAACCTTAATCTCTCCAGCCATATGACTTCTAATCACCAAAGTAAGATCTGCCCTTACGCTTACAACCTTAATCTCTCCAGCCATATGACTTCTAATCACCAAAGTAAGATCTGCCCTTACGCTAACAACCTTAATCTCTCCAGCCATATGACTTCTAATCACCAAAGTAAGATCTGCCCTTACGCTTACAACCTTAATCTCTCCAGCCATATGACTTCTAATCACCAAAGTAAGATCTGCCCTTATGCTTACAACCTTAATCTCTCCAGCCATATGACTTCTAATCACCAAAGTAAGATCTGCCCTTACACTTACAACCTTAATCTCTCCAGCCATATGACTTCTAATCACCAAAGTAAGATCTGCCCTTATGCTTACAACCTTAATCTCTCCAGCCATATGACTTCTAATCACCAAAGTAAGATCTGCCCTTACGCTTACAACCTTAATCTCTCCAGCCATATGACTTCTAATCACCAAAGTAAGATCTGCCCTTACGCTTACAACCTTAATCTCTCCAGCCATATGACTTCTAATCACCAAAGTAAGATCTGCCCTTACGCTTACAACCTTAATCTCTCCAGCCATATGACTTCTAATCACCAAAGTAAGATCTGCCCTTACGCTTACAACCTTAATCTCTCCAGCCATATGACTTCTAATCACCAAAGTAAGATCTGCCCTTATGCTAACAACCTTAATCTCTCCAGCCATATGACTTCTAATCACCAAAGTAAGATCTGCCCTTACGCTTACAACCTTAATCTCTCCAGCCATATGACTTCTAATCACCAAAGTAAGATCTGCCCTTACACTTACAACCTTAATCTCTCCAGCCATATGACTTCTAATCACCAAAGTAAGATCTGCCCTTACGCTTACAACCTTAATCTCTCCAGCCATATGACTTCTAATCACCAAAGTAAGATCTGCCCTTACGCTTACAACCTTAATCTCTCCAGCCATATGACTTCTAATCACCAAAGTAAGATCTGCCCTTACACTTACAACCTTAATCTCTCCAGCCATATGACTTCTATTCACCAAAGTAAGATATGCCCTTTGCTTACAACCTTAATCTCTCCAGCCATATGTCTTCTAATCACCAAAGTAAGATCTGCCCTTACGCTTACAACCTTAATCTCTCCAGCCATATGACTTCTAATCACCAAAGTAAGATCTGCCCTTACGCTTACAACCTTAATCTCTCCAGCCATATGACTTCTAATCACCAAAGTAAGATCTGCCCTTACGCTTACAACCTTAATCTCTCCAGCCATATGACTTCTAATCACCAAAGTAAGATCTGCCCTTACGCTTACAACCTTAATCTCTCCAGCCATATGACTTCTAATCACCAAAGTAAGATCTGCCCTTATGCTAACAACCTTAATCTCTCCAGCCATATGACTTCTAATCACCAAAGTAAGATCTGCCCTTATGCTTACAACCTTAATCTCTCCAGCCATATGACTTCTAATCACCAAAGTAAGATCTGCCCTTACACTTACAACCTTAATCTCTCCAGCCATATGACTTCTAATCACCAAAGTAAGATCTGCCCTTACGCTTACAACCTTAATCTCTCCAGCCATATGACTTCTAATCACCAAAGTAAGATCTGCCCTTACGCTTACAACCTTAATCTCTCCAGCCATATGACTTCTAATCACCAAAGTAAGATCTGCCCTTACGCTAACAACCTTAATCTCTCCAGCCATATGACTTCTAATCACCAAAGTAAGATCTGCCCTTACGCTTACAACCTTAATCTCTCCAGCCATATGACTTCTAATCACCAAAGTAAGATCTGCCCTTACGCTTACAACCTTAATCTCTCCAGCCATATGACTTCTAATCACCAAAGTAAGATCTGCCCTTACGCTTACAACCTTAATCTCTCCAGCCATATGACTTCTAATCACCAAAGTAAGATCTGCCCTTACGCTTACAACCTTAATCTCTCCAGCCATATGACTTCTAATCACCAAAGTAAGATCTGCCCTTACGCTTACAACCTTAATCTCTCCAGCCATATGACTTCTAATCACCAAAGTAAGATCTGCCCTTACGCTAACAACCTTAATCTCTCCAGCCATATGACTTCTAATCACCAAAGTAAGATCTGCCCTTACGCTTACAACCTTAATCTCTCCAGCCATATGACTTCTAATCACCAAAGTAAGATCTGCCCTTACGCTTACAACCTTAATCTCTCCAGCCATATGACTTCTAATCACCAAAGTAAGATCTGCCCTTATGCTTACAACCTTAATCTCTCCAGCCATATGACTTCTAATCACCAAAGTAAGATCTGCCCTTACGCTACAACCTTAATCTCTCCAGCCATATGACTTCTAATCACCAAAGTAAGATCTGCCCTTACGCTTACAACCTTAATCTCTCCAGCCATATGACTTCTAATCACCAAAGTAAGATCTGCCCTTACGCTTACAACCTTAATCTCTCCAGCCATATGACTTCTAATCACCAAAGTAAGATCTGCCCTTACACTTACAACCTTAATCTCTCCAGCCATATGACTTCTAATCACCAAAGTAAGATCTGCCCTTATGCTTACAACCTTAATCTCTCCAGCCATATGACTTCTAATCACCAAAGTAAGATCTGCCCTTACACTTACAACCTTAATCTCTCCAGCCATATGACTTCTAATCACCAAAGTAAGATCTGCCCTTACGCTTACAACCTTAATCTCTCCAGCCATATGACTTCTAATCACCAAAGTAAGATCTGCCCTTACGCTTACAACCTTAATCTCTCCAGCCATATGACTTCTAATCACCAAAGTAAGATCTGCCCTTACACTTACAACCTTAATCTCTCCAGCCATATGACTTCTAATCACCAAAGTAAGATCTGCCCTTACGCTTACAACCTTAATCTCTCCAGCCATATGACTTCTAATCACCAAAGTAAGATCTGCCCTTACACTTACAACCTTAATCTCTCCAGCCATATGACTTCTAATCACCAAAGTAAGATCTGCCCTTACGCTTACAACCTTAATCTCTCCAGCCATATGACTTCTAATCACCAAAGTAAGATCTGCCCTTACGCTTACAACCTTAATCTCTCCAGCCATATGACTTCTAATCACCAAAGTAAGATCTGCCCTTACGCTTACAACCTTAATCTCTCCAGCCATATGACTTCTAATCACCAAAGTAAGATCTGCCCTTACGCTTACAACCTTAATCTCTCCAGCCATATGACTTCTAATCACCAAAGTAAGATCTGCCCTTACGCTTACAACCTTAATCTCTCCAGCCATATGACTTCTAATCACCAAAGTAAGATCTGCCCTTACACTTACAACCTTAATCTCTCCAGCCATATGACTTCTAATCACCAAAGTAAGATCTGCCCTTACACTTACAACCTTAATCTCTCCAGCCATATGACTTCTAATCACCAATGTAAGATCTGCCCTTACACTTACAACCTTAATCTCTCCAGCCATATGACTTCTAATCACCAAAGTAAGATCTGCCCTTACGCTTACAACCTTAATCTCTCCAGCCATATGACTTCTAATCACCAAAGTAAGACACACCCTTATGCTAACAACCTTAATCTCTCCAGCCATATGACTTCTAATCACCAAAGTAAGATCTGCCCTTATGCTTACAACCTTAATCTCTCCAGCCATATGACTTCTAATCACCAAAGTAAGATCTGCCCTTATGCTTACAACCTTAATCTCTCCAGCCATATGACTTCTAATCACCAAAGTAAGATCTGCCCTTACGCTTACAACCTTAATCTCTCCAGCCATATGACTTCTAATCACCAAAGTAAGACACACCCTTTTGCTTACAACCTTAATCTCGCCTGCAAACACACATTACTGAGGACTTTGTAACCATAATCTGCCTTGGATCCATACATAGTCTGTTAAGTACTGTGACAAAATATTCCTTTTCATATTATTCTGAGACTTCAAGGACCATCTTTGCTCTATCCTACAAAAAGGAGTTGGTCTTCTGCTGCAACCAGGACCACTTTACTTTTGAGCTCCCTCACTTTCACACTTGTATATCAGAACTACTGCTCACCCCTGTCCAATTCACTAGTCATAATCTCTAACTCATATTCAGTGCAATCAAGCAAGCAAGGTGCTCTAAAGTTTAAAATAAAATTCTTTTCACACCCTCTGTATCAGCAATATGGGAAAGTACATTTAGTAGACCATTCTAGCAACATGGAACTCTCTGACCTGAAAACCTAAATTCAAGTGGAGGAATATGAAAAGCAGAGGTATTTTACCAATGCACCTATCCATGTAGGTGGGGAGGGATCATACATAGGGATGGCAGCCTTGATGATGATACTAGTGCAAGCATCCAGTGCTTCCAAAAATACCTGGGGCATTTATCAATTTATATTCTTTGGTGTAACAGACTTACATCATTGCACACTGGGCACTGAGATGGGGAAATGGGCAAGGCATATAAATAAAAAACTCATATGACCATGAGGATGGAACTGCACTAGAATGCTTCAGTCTGGTCTCAGGTAAGAAGAGATTTTCAGGTTAGGTTTGGTGGGGGGTCAAGAGTGACTCCCAGAATATGAGACTGAGGACAGACACACCAGTGGCAAATGATGGTCTGCTGCATAAGGGCCAAAATATAGTTGAATTAATCATACATATTTTTATGCAATTACTGACATAACACTTATAGGAGCCATACATAGGAGATGTAAAGACCATAGGTCATTAGAGTATGTATAATGAATAATGATCTCTTTACTTACTATTTTTACATGAGTAAAACACTACATTCTCTATGACTGCATGCTGACACTGTTAAAAATATTACTATCTGCTATTGTAAAAGGTAGTTTAGATGTTGCCATTTGTGTTTGTGTTGTATAAAGATTGTTAAATGTACATATGTCTATATATTCTCCATGGGTATACACACTATTAGTATATAGATGTATTTAAAATTATATAAGTGTAAGACTTGTAAGCTATACTAAGTATCTATTCCTTACTGACCAGGTTGTGATTGAAAAGGGTCTTGGAACCAGCACACCTACCACATTAACATGTAAAGTAAAATAAAAAGTAAAGAATGCCAGCACATTAATACAGAAACTAGGGTTCAGTGTTTGCATACCACACATCAACAGAATTATGTTTCCCTACTTCTACCAAAAATATATGCACTTAAGAATACTGCATGCAAATTACACTAGTATCATTTTAAGAAGTCAAATTCAGATGAGGAGTGAAATTATTTAGCAATCTTAACTACCTCTCTCTTTTTGCTGTTGCAGAAAGGTGCAGCTGAAATGTACTTCCGACTTTCACAGTATATATTTCACCATCATTAGGTGTTGGAGCCAAGAACTCTGGTCTGTATTCTCCAAATGAGCATGTGGATAGCGGAACATCAACTGTGAGGATAGGAAATAATAATCTTGTTTAATTTTCCCAAGTTCATTTTTAAGTGAACAGTCCTTGAACACATTTCTATTATATTTATACACAGTCTGTGGTACACTTGTGTTTTCATAGCACACAAATATTTATTTCACAAGTAGAGGTATCAAGTTAATTTGTGAAATTCATTATTTGTATAATAGACTAGACATAAGAATTAGGATGCAGGTGTGGCCAAAGGTTTCTGAGTGTACTCCCCTTTTACTCAAGTAATCTAAAGTCATCACTTAGTGGGAAATAGGCAATGTAATACCCCCCCCCCGACATCTGGATAAGACTAAATGCCTTAGTATATAGTCATATATCATCTACAACTAGCACATGTTAGGAAAAACATATCTTTGAACACTTGACTTATGTTGATGCAACTAGCATCAAAATATTTTAATTCAAGTTCAAACCCAGGTTTTTTATAGTGCTTATGCCCTAAACTCTTCATGACATAAACAGAACAAAGCAATGTGAAGCATTATTAATGTGAACTGCCAGAACAATAAAAAGGATATCATAATAATGAACCAAAGAAGTTTGTTAGATTTGCAGAAGATAGCAGCCAGTAGCAAAGAAGAAATGCTGAGCAAATGTCAAGAGCTTGCAGATCACTATACGTGTGTCAGTCTTTGAATCTTTAAAGGGATAGCTCACCAAGTTGCCAGTTCAGCTATGTAACAATCCAAATGAAAATGGATTCAGGCAATCAAAAGGTTCAAGAACATAATCATAAATCAAAACAAGTGATGACAAAATCCATTCATAAAATAAAATACAACAATCTGGCAACATAATAGTGCCATAACAAACACTTAAACAATGTAGTATTTAGGGGTAAAATCATACTGACCACAGAGGTTTTCCAGTCTAAGTGTAAATAAAATTTACTTGTCTTTCTTAATAAATTATATAACGTTGCTGCCTTCTCCAGTGGCTTAGACAATATGTTAAATCAACTTATTTTTTCAATGTTGCACTCATCTTACCCAACCTTAACCTAGTATTACCTGTCCTATCTGCTGATGCAACACTGTCGTGATACAACATTACCATGAGAAATCTCTCTCTCTCTCTCGGCTTTTCCCGGTTAGGGGTGGCCACAGTGGATCACCTTGTCCGCTCATGACTGGCAGTGGAGTTTTACGGTGTCAAGTTGCCATCCTTCCTCTGAAGGCACACACATACACGCACTCACATCTAGGGCCAATTTTAGCATGTCCAATCCACTTGCAGCATGTCTTTGAGGATGTGGGAGGAAACCAGAGCACCCGGAGGAAACCCACATGACCACAGAGAGGACATGCAGACCCCGCACAGAAGACACCTTAGCCGAAGAGCGAAAGGAAGAACCTCTTGCTGTGAGGCAACAACGCTAACTGCTGCACCACTGTGACCTTCCAATATTTTTAAAATGTTGTAGTACATCTATCTACAGTTTCTTTACCGTACCTTTCATCTGCTGTCTGAGATCATATCTGGAAAGGTTCTGTAAAAATCAGGATACCTAACCCATTATCAGTTTTATAAATAAAATCTATAAGTTATTGAGAAATAAAGGGTTACAACATAATCCCATATATGCATTGCGGCAGGGGAGAGTATTACAGCAAGGTATTATAATAAGTATTACATTTGCTTACAGAAGAATCTGAAAATAAATGAACCACACATTCCACTGGCATCTGTTTGTGATCTCTGAACACCCAAAGTTACATTTATTGTTAACTACATGAAACATGGTGAAAAGCCTGTTGTGTACATCTTAGAAAGTGCTGATGATTTCAACAGAAATTAAAATATGAATGTATAAAAGTCTAACATGTTATGTAGTGCTTATCAATTTTATGAAGCTACAGTAAACATACAGAAGTAGTTCACACTTGAATAGGCTAACAGCAAGAATCCAAACCTTTCAAAATAAATGTGCGATTAAGACAAGGCCTGGTATTCACAGACAGCACAATGCACATCACAATTTAATGCGAGATGTGAGCATGTATAGGGTGTGGACAATTCAGATACAAAGGTCGTGCAACCATGCAGTGTTGCAAACTGTGCAAGATGCAGTGCATGCAAATGAGCTAAATAGAATATGCAGACTGAGGGGATTAAAATGGTAGACTGATGCACAGACATATAAAACAGTTCATCTACATGGATGTGACAGCCTACTTTGTACACCAAGATCTGTGGTAAAATCACTGCTTGGCAGCTACCATTGGACCCAGTTTCACTGCTAACCATGCACGAGGGCTATGCAGGGTACAGAGTGGCATCACTGTGCATCATATAGCAGCATACCCACACAGGTTACAGGATGGCCATGGCACAGTCTTCATCTCATGCATAGCTGGAGTGGAACAATGGTGACAGGTGACTACAACAGTACAATGTAGTGCACAGCTAACGGGTGTAAGGGTGGTAACCAACTACTAATGTCTAAGGCTGTGGGGAGAGAGAGATCATCTTATCCAGGAAAGGGGAAAGCTGAGAGTCATTTCTTGTAACTGTCAAGCAGCCCTTTGCCCAAATTCTCTTCCCCAGTACCTTTTTGCAATGATGTGCTACATTACATGACACATAATACACAAACATGTGAGCATGTAGCCAAGGCTACCATTTTTTTTCCTTGAGTAGACCTGACTGATAGGCCATGGCTCCTTTAAATTCTAGGTAAAACAGGAGTCCAGTTTGGTGTGCCAGAGAGAGCAGGAATTTCCACTTCTTCCTGCACAGAAACTTCAAGGAACATCCATTTGAGGTCTTACAATGTCTCTTTTAGGTAGATGGATGCCTGCCATGAACTGGTACAGATGCTGAATGATGCCACTGGCATTATAAATAGTGTTGAACAGCACCAGCATTGCTACATTGGTCTGAAGTGGTGCCACCTTGACCTGCATAAAACATACTACAAGCAGTTTTTCAGTACCACTATCTTCCCCTAACTTGATTGATGTAAATCTATACATACTTTGTTTTTCATTGATGAATGAACAGAAGCTGAATACGGTTAGGTGGCACAGAAACACCTCTCCAGACAGCACAATGTAGTCCATTGAGCAGCTGTGATTCTGTTTACAGTATATGCATGTAATTATTTTTATAATGATGTCATCCTTCTGTGGATTCGGTTGTGGAGGAGAGGAGAGCAGAGAAGATGAGGTAGTTGTTATGTTGGTTTATGTCAGCCAACACATCTGGAACCGCTGAACCAGTGGCCACCAGGTCTGTTCCCCCTGCTGGAGATAACCTAGAGGGTTTATTGATCTTCTCTGTGTCTGCATAGAATAAGGCAAAAAATACATAAAGGAAATAGGAATCATTAAATACAGATGTTTAATACTTTCATCTGTATTCGATAGATATTCCAAGGCTGCTTAGTCTTATGACCATTTATGCATTCCTAGTACCCACCCACATGTTTTTCCAGGAGGGTCAAACTAGTACATCCTGAAGTAAATTTGTGAATAATCATTCAGTCATCTAGGTTATGTTTAAAGGATAGTGAACTGCATTCCTCAACATGCAGGAAAAGTTTGTTCCAGAGGTTTGGGAGGTGCTGGGTTATTAACCTGTCCCTCCATTATTTTTTATTTATCTGTTCATAAAGATTTAAGTCCATGACTTTACTACTGGCTGAGCCATTGGATCTGTAAAGAAAAAGGAGGTCCAGTACAACTGGACTAATAATGGTACAGTAAATGAGACAGAGATCTTCAAGCAAAAGTATATTAGAGACACTGAATAAAGGGATAGACTTTCCAGCCTCTATTAATTGCTTGGGGACTTTAGGACTGTGAGCATTCTGGTTAGGAAAATTTGGCGTATTTCTAACTATTTTATCTGTTCAGTAAGACACTTTGTGAAAGGGGCAGTGTACTCAGTCTGATCAATGCTAAGTATAAGGGAGTGATTACCTCTTCAGACCTTTGTCAATTACGTGTGCTAAATAAAATGATTTCCTGATAACTGTCACGCAATAGTCAAGAGAAAGGGAATTATTAGCCCAAGTCCCTAGGTCCCTAACTACTTTTTAGTTTTATAGTAGTACGTTGTCTATAAAGTATGATAAGGAAGGTGTTGTCTAGCAAAAGTGATGAAGCTACACTTTTTACCATTTAGTTTGTACCCATTTTTAGTAAATCAAGAGTTTACCAGGGATAGTTCATTCTGAAAGGTTAGTGTGTCAGAGACAGTGGCAGTGACTCAGAGAGTAATACAAATGAAGAAAAACGAGTTGAATGGTAGGAGAAAGCTAAAATAAGCAAATACGAATGATGTAATTCTAGAGCAACTATTTTAATGTGGTAAGCGCTTTCAGTGGTAAAAATATTCCACCTTCTTCAGACCCAGAACAACATAACACTAACACTTATATAGCTTGTAGTTAATTATCAATTAGTCATTCAATCAAGTAATAAAAATAAAACCATACAAAATTGCTTATTTAAACAGTGTAAAACCTATTCTAAAAAAGTTTTTTTTTTACACTATTAAATACATGCTGATCAGTTTGTTAATAGCTTGAATATATTTGTGTATTTTATACTAGTATTATATTACAAAAACATTTTAAAAGCTACTAGGGCTAAACTAAAAATGTATAATATATGACTATGGTATAACTGTATAAGTATAACTATGTTTCAAAATTGATCAACAAAAAATACAAAAAATACAAAATAAAATTCTAAACTTTCTGTACAAAATTGATATGTTATCTATTTAAAGCTCTTAGCTTTAACATGCTTTTAATAGAGACAAATTCATTTAAACCAGGGAAGATATAAGCAGCTGTTTTGATTTGAATCAATTATATTGGCAAAAAAAAAACTTTTTAGAATAGGTTTTACACTGTTTAAATAAGCAATTTTGTATGGTTTTATTTTTATTACTTGATTGAATGACTAATTGATAATTAACTACAAGCTATATAAGTGTTAGTGTTATGTTGTTCTGGGTCTGAAGAAGGTGGAATATTTTTACAACTGAAAGCGCTTACCACATTAAAGTTTCTAGTTGCTCTAACATTACATCATTCGTATTTGCTTATTTTAGCTTTCTCCTACCATTCAACTCATTTTTCTTCATTTTTATTAGTTTCTTTGGTTTTCTTGGTTGTTTAGTGACTCAGAGAGTGACTAACAACAACCCCCAGTTTTCAGTCATCTCAAAGCTTTGTTAGCCAGAGGTCTTGGCTTCCTGTTTCGAGATCTGAGAAACAAAGACCAAAATGGAGAAGCCCCAGCAGTGAGCTCATAGGTTTGTAGGTTCATAAGTGTATACTAGGCTAATGACACCAGGGTCCTTATAAACCTAGCCATGCAACCCAAATGTGACCCACTAATTCGATTTATATAGGTGATGATGTATTGACTGCCCCATGTCCATCTGAGACATAGGAGGCAGATCAGAGTGAATTTCCGATTACCCATCCATTGGTCAAATTTGGACTTAACTAGTGATAGGGAAGAACTGCTTCACATGGATGGGAAGCCTGTTCCTGAGAATGGGAATTCTCTGAGAAACATATCTGTCTCTCCAACATGTCCTATTTATGTTGCAAGCAAAATTTAGGTTGTTTAATTTAGTAACTCTGATGCTGTTTGTTTTGCAGATGTGCAATAGCTTCATCAAAACACAGCACAGGGATGCTTTATATGCTAGGCAAAGATCACCTCTCAGAAGTCTGTATGATACCCAGTACAGATACAAGGCTTTGAGGCAATCAGCACAGGACATTGTGAGCCCAGTATTCTTTTCGTAAGGAACCTTATTGGACATTCCAGTTGTTGTGTGTGTCTGGTCAGGTACATACTGATGGGGCATTATACTCTATGATGGGTCTGATGAGAGCTGAGTACAGTGGTATGATGATCTCTCTGGACCTAGATGTCATGCTTTTGCTTATAAGTTGAGCAACATAGCATGATTTTCTTACCACCTTGGACACATGCTGATTGAAGTCTAGGTTACTATCTACATGTGTTCCCAGATCCCCGACTAGTGAATCAATGTTTAAGGGTATTTTATTGATGACATAGTTACCCATGGTTGTAGACTTCCCAAAAGGTACTATAATGCATTTCTTGATATTGAGTTTTAAGCTATGGTTTTGATACCAAACTTTTGTCTGTATTAGACCTTCCTGAAGGATTTTCTCATCTTGGAGAGATTCAATGACTGCTCCCAGTATGCAATCATCTGCAAACTTGGTTAGCAAAAGGCCTTTGGCATTGGCTGTGGCATCCAAATAGTAGCTGCCAAAGAGGAGTGGGGCAAGCACAGAACCTTGGAGGACTCCACTGGTGACTGGCCAATTTGTGGAGGTGGCCTCACCAATTCTAACCTCCTTGGTCCTAACACTGAGCCAGCTAGCTATCCCACATGTTATAAAGGGGGTTTTATCTGGTTTCATAAGTTTGTTGACAGTACCCCAGTGGGATATTGTATCAAATGCTTTAGCCAGATCTAGGTAGGCAGTATGCATAGTTTTCATCCCATATATTGCTTTAGTTACCTTTTCAAATAAGTCCTCCAGATTCAGTAAACAAGAACTCCCTTTTACAAAGCCAAACTGGGCTTTGTTGATAATTTCAATTTTTTGCATGGTTTTGCAAATAAGACTAGTCAGACTAATGGGTCTGTAGTTTCCAGGATCTGTTAAAGGTCCTCCCTTGTGAAGGGGATGACTGTCAAAGTCCTCCATTTGTGTAGCACAAAGCCTGTTTTATGACTATAGTTAAATAATGACTCCAGGGATCCTAATCAGTTATGTTTTAGATTATTCAGGAGGCATCTTAGGATGTATCAGGGCCTACTGAGGTCGTGTTCTTGATTTATGTTTAGACCTTACCAAGGAAAATGAGCCAATGGGAGGGAGCACAGTTCCTCCATGTTTGTAAGCACCACATAAATCCAGCAAAACTCACCATTTACCATCAAATCTGAAATAAAAGAAATTTTATAGCCACACTCAAACATTGCAATTGAGCACCACTTGCATATCTCCCTCTAGACACAGCAGTAGAGTATTTTAATTCCACATTTCTTAACATCCAAGAGAAACTGACTCCTCATAGAACATTAAGGATAAAATCCAAGTACATCCCTTGGCTAACCAAAGAGACAAGATCTCTAATGAAAACAAAAGACAAGGCCTGGGATAAATGGCTCAATAATAAAACTGTAGTAAATAGATAGACATATTTGGAACTATGAAATAAATCCAAACAAGAAATCAGGCAGGACAAAAAAATAATTATAGCAACATCCAGTCAAAACAGAATAATCCACAAAAGTTCTGGGCAGCCATGAAACAAATCCTACAACCAGGACAAGTCAGTTCACCATCCCCATCTATAACTAACAATACAGATAACATAGCCACACAGTTTAATGAATATTTCATTGAATCCATACTAGCCCTCACAAATAGCAACTGCCCTTCACCTCTTCCCGCTTGCACACCATCAAGACATGATACCAATAACTTCTCCTTCCAACCAATTCCAACTGATACTATAAAAATAACAACTGAGAAAAAAATGAACAAACTAGAAAATAACAAAAAAATGGCACTGGACCAAGGAGCACTCAAAAAACAGTAGTTTATTCCTGGTAAAGTCTATTCATATAATCCATAAATTCATTACAAAATGGCCTAGTTACGCTTGAAAATGACAAAAATGTCATCAAGGTAACAGGTGTAAAAATAAATATATTCCAAAAAAGGGTTGTTCCTAAGGATAAATTCCTTCTCCCAAAAGACCATAACCAGATTAGGGAAGCTAGCCCCACACAGTGAACCCATGGCCACACCCTTGGTCTGCAAATAATAAGAGTCGTCAAACAGAAAAAAATTGTTAGTGAGTATCAGGTCCAAAAATTATTGTATCAAGTATAATTCCTCATTATCAGTACCCTTCCGGACCAACAACTGACTCATCCAATCAATACCCAGGTCATGAGGGATCACTGTGTACAAATCTTTCACATCCACAGTTACAAAGTTGTAATCACCATGATATTGCAATCCATTAACATTAGCCAAAGAAGACCATGAGTCCTTATATACTTTGGTTCATCAGTCAAAAACTTTTTGAGTACATTATCCACAAATTTGGCCATGGGATAAGTAATGGAACTGCATCCATTAACTATCGGGCATAAGGGGGGATTTCACAAATCCTTGTGAATCTTAAGTGCTCCAAAGATAACAGGGATTTGTGGTGCTGGAACTGTTAAATAATTAAAAATATCCAAAGATATATGTGCTTCTATAAATAAGTCATTTAAGAATATCCTGATTTTTTTATAAGCACCATTAAACTCATTTAAGGACACTAATTTATAATTCTCAGTCTCTAACATATATTTCATTTTCATTTTATAAGTATCATTATCAAAAATGACTATGCCCCCACCTTTGTCCAGTTGATAAATTCTTAGGTCGCTGGTAGTTAGACTAGTTAATAACATTCTTTCATCATCAGGGTTCAGATTATTATTATTATTATTATTATTACTAGACATAGTATGAATGAAATGTATGTTAGAGACTGAGAATTATAAATGAGTGTTATTATTATTTATAGAAGCATGTATATCTTTGGGTATTTTTAAGCAGAAACATTACCATCACCTTACTTTTATTTGTAATAAAGAGTTAAAAGCAAAATGGCATAGTAATAAACATTAAACCAATATCTGATTAACAGGAGTAGGTAAAGGGTCAATGGAAGTTGAATAATCTTTAAGTATTCCTTTCTGCGTGTGGCTTATGACCAGCCAACAAAACAGACATGTCATACTACTAGGAAAAACAATTATTTGTATCCCTGTAATGTTTTAATGTTTATCTCTTTTCTAATATCACAGAACTTTAAGCCAAATGAAAATTACAGTAGTACTGCATCCAAAATGTATGTCACTATATTCTTGACATGTTCAACTCATTGTTTAAATTGGCCATATAAATACTAATCTAAACAAATACCACCTTGCTCACCTCTTGTGCATGGTGGTTCATGATACAGTCACTTGGCAGAATTAAGGGAAGGAGACTGGTGGACGGGCTCTGATTTTCTTTCTTAGTATTTTTTGGAAGATGGATGATTTCTCTAAGTTAGAAGAGAGGTAAGATTAAATATGTTTTTTTATTTCCCCTTTCCTTGAAGAATTTCAAAAATCTGAAGTTGGAATACCAGACAGAACCCTCTCTGTAATGGGAGTATAAAGAATATGAGCCTTTATATTTGCAGGCAAATTTTCTGAGAGCAAAGATTCTTTTATGTAACTGTACATGTGACAAAGCATATTTTAATGCCTGAAGTACACAGATTCAATATTTTTGATCACAGTGATCAAATTTTCCTTCTGCTTAGAATCTGCCATTTTTTTCCAAAATCCTGCATTTGAGACAAAATTATGTTCTTATAAAACACCTAACTGAGGTAAATAATTATTTACCCTGAGTACCAAAGTGTTAAAGGTATAAAAATTCTTACAGTATTAATCAAACAACCTTTCATTCCTGGTAAAATGAGTTCCTGAAGGAATAGTAGATGTGTTACGTATAACAAGGGTCAGATTTCAGAGTGAAATTAAGCAAAGAATATTTATTCAGGCTTACAGTGTAGGTCAGCTGAGTTATAAGTAGGTGGCGGGGAATCTAAATACAAGTTTTGTTCTGTAAGTCCTGAAAGATTTTGAATGAGGTGAAATTTTCCCCATGGTTTCTCATACTTCTCACAGAAATAGTTTCATATTTTGGAGACAAAATCTCTGTCACAGGGCAAATATAATTCTCCCCTATAATGTTAGTAGTATCATAAAACTGAAGAGCTTGAAGACAAAGAGGACAAGTCTTTATGATCTAAAATAAAATACTGATGGCATAAACTTTGACTAATGTCAGTCATGTTGGTTTATCCAATTAGACCATAACTAGGTATTCTAGTCTTTTTGTATACTTAGTAGGAGGCCTCAGAAAAACAGTAAATTCCTCATTAGATTGGGAGAAAAGGGCCTTAGATACAGGGTGAAAATTCAAACTCTTCCACCAGCAAGATTTGTGGAACAGGCTGTATCATTTCCAAAACAAGTATTTCTCTGTTCCTTTTCCCCATGCCTACTCAGCATCAAGACTCATCAAATTTAACCTAAACCTATTCATTTCTACATAATAGTTATCCCACGTACATGGGTGATAGCCATCAAAAGGGATCATCATTCAAGCAGCCATGAGGGTGATTTGTATTCACACCAGCATCTTGCAATGAGGATGTTTGCTTTTGGCCCTAACCCTTCATATATATGGATGACATGTGACCTACATCACCTCAATGGTAGCTATGCATTTCTGTGTGCAACTGTGATAATTGCTACCATGTAACTACTTTATTGGCTGAATGCTCACCACATGGGTTGTCCTTGTTTGGTTGCCCTTCTTCAAGGGACTCTGGCACAGGACAGGCCCTGGTCACCCCCTCTCCTTCCCATATGGCAGCACCCATCCACATTATCAGCAACAAAATTTCAAACTACTAACCAAACCCAAAGCACTCATAATAAAAGTTTTATTTCTTCACATCAATGGACTTGGATCTTCCAAACCTATTTTTGGAAAGACTGATCCTGCAGCAAATGCATACATCAACAATGCTGGCTGTTTTATTTTGTAGTGAGGAGGCACTAAAATCATTCAAGGCTCACTGGGCACTGGCATAACTGACTTTGTGTACCTGTTTGTGGAAGTCAGCAAGTGAAAAGTGCCAGTCAGACAAGTACCAAAAGTACAAGAGCCAGTTCTGTAGGTCCAAACTCAGGAAAAACAAACTGTGATTCAGACAAATAACAGCATATCCCAAAACTCACTGTTACAACTTATAAAGTATTCTTTACAAGAAGGTTTTGTTCCCTTTGTGCCCCCATAGTCTATAGTTTCATAGGTTCATTGCCACTTACTAGGCTATTGATCTTTGAGGATCTTAAGAATGCTAGCCCTGCACTACCATGGTATTATTAGCCTTTATATTTTGCAATATGAATCTTCAAAGATATTGTAGGTTGCACAAGTATATTATGGGTATTTACATGTTTCACCTATCCATGACAGCGACTGGCACTAAACTAGGGGTAAATTAGTCATTACCCATCCATTCATTCAAGTTACATTTAAGAGAAGTACTCTGCTTCACATGGAGGGGAAGCTGGTTTCATAGAAGGGGTATTCTCTGTAATGCATACCTATCCCTTCTAGCATGTTCTGTTAATCTTGCAAAAGAGATTAAGGTCCCTTGAGTGGATGTTTCTGATATCATTGGACTTCAAATGTGTAATAGATCTGGCAGAAAAGGGTCTGTTGAGGTGCCATACACATGGCAGAGGTTGCCTCTCAGTAGGCTGTATGGTACTGAGAAGCAAGGCAAGGCTTTTAAGTGGTCTATATAGTTTTTATGATTTAGACCCCTGATTTTTTAAGTGAAGAAGCATTGTGGTCATTCCATCTGTGATAAGTGTTTTGACAGGTACATTTCAAAAGGGGCATTATAGTCAATGACTGGCATAATGAGTGCAAAGCACAGAGTAGCAATCAGGTCCCTGGATCCAGATGCCATACCCATCAGTATAAGTTGTGCAATGAAAATGGTCTTCCTCGCAATAGTGAATGCGTGGTAGTTAAAGGGAAGTTCACTGTCAACAAAGTTTCCAAGATCTTTAACTACAAGGTTAATTTTCAGGAGGGTATTGTCAATGTGATAGTTAAAAAGGGAGGCATGCTTGCTAAAGGAATAGATTACATTTCTTGGCATTTAGTTTCTGTCCATGGTTTTTATATCAGTTATTTGATTGGGACAGGCTCTCTTGTAGGATCATGGTGCCCTCTGGGGAGTTTACAATGGCACCAAGCTTGCAGCCATCTGCAAACTTGGTCAGCCACAACACCTTAACATTGGCTTTGACCTCTGAGAAATTAATCCCAAAAACAAGTGTCCCAAGGACTGAACCCTGGGGCACTCCACCAGTGACAAGACTTTTGGAGGACATAGAATCATCCACCCTTACATTCTATGTTCTATTTCTAATCCAATTTACTATCCAGTAAGTTACATGGAGGTTAACATTTAACTGGAAGACTTTATCTATGATGCTTGAGTGTGGGATGATGCTGAACACCTTTGCAAAGTCCAGATTGGTAGTGTGCAATGAACTGTCCTTGTCTATTAACTCAGTGACTTTTTTGAAGAAGTCAACCATGTTAAGTAGGCAGGACCTGACTGATGAACCCACACTGGTTTGGGTAAGAGTCTGTAGTTCACTTAAATCCCAGTCTGTTAGTTCCATATTGATCCTTTCCATAGCCTTAGAGAAGAGGCTCGTCAAGCTTATGGGTCTGTAATTACCCTGGTCTGTTTTAACCCCTGGAACAAAGCCTGTTTTGAGGCTAATGTTGAATAGCTTCTGTAGGGGATCTGAAATTCATGTTTCCGGCTACCAGTAGGCAGCTTGGTATGTTATCCAGCCCCACAAACATAGCATTTTTGAACTTAGATAGTGCCTTGAGAAGTTGTTATTGGAAGATTTGTGGATAGTGGTTAGATGTGCGTATTTGATCTGAGAATAGTGGGGATGGGTAAGAAGCTTGACCTGAATTTGTCTGCTAGTAGATTTGCTATGCCCTGTGGATCTGAGAATCTGATAATTAATATTAGCTTTCTGCAGTACTGGACTTTGTTTCTCAGATTTTGAACATAGTTAAGGAAGGCTTTCTGGTTATCTTTCAACATATCTGGCTTTGGTTAATTTGATCAGGTTTCTGAGTTCCTTGTTAAGTTTAGCTAGAACATTTTTGTTTTCTTGAGAGGTAGATTTTTTTGTGTGCAATCAGTTTTTTCTTTTATTTTAGACCTTGTTTATATTAGCATCCACCATAAGGGTTTATTTTTGAATTTTGTATTGTATTTATTTATGAGGAGGCAGCTTTTGAATTTAGCCAGATCATCACTCACTTTTAGTAGATTAGCCTTGGCATAATCTCTGCATACTGAGGTATTGGAAAATGCTTCCAGCTTCAGTCATAAGGTGAACATGTCTGATTTGTAGTCCAATTTTATATGGAATGAAGTTACAACTGGTGAAGAGCAAAGCTGCCCCATATTAGTAAGGACCAAGTTCAGGGTTGCGTCACTCCTGGTTGGAGTGTGGAATTACCGATCCAAAGAGTTTATATTGATAAAGTCTGGAAATTTGGGGGCATACATCTTTGAGGATGTGTAAGTCTCCTATTTAATGGAGAGGTAGCTGAAGTCTCCTAGGGGAATAGTATTTGGCTTAAAGCATAGCAGTTCCAAACTGGTTAGGTAGGAAGTATGGGCTGAGGGAGACATATGGGGAGGGGGCCTCTAGTTAGCTATGATATGATAAGGAGTTTTGTTAATAGTAAGTTGGAGGGGGTGGTTCATATTGTCTTCTTGTCTAATGAGTCTGGAGGTGATATTTTTTTTAAGAATATGGAGGCACCAACTCCTTTAGTGTTTTAATCTGATGGGTTGGGCATGAATGTGTGGTAGGCATTGAAACCTTGCACTATGGAATACTGTCATTTGTCTTGAAAAAGATTTCTGTGATAAGGCATGTTTTGATTTTCTCCCGGTTTAAATACTGCTTGTAGGGAGTGGAGTTTTTTGTTAAGGTTCCTAACACTCAGCAGCAAAACCATTACATAATCTGGATTCAGTTTTGTTATGCTGGAAGCTTTAGAAGACTGACAGTGTCTAAAAATGCACATTGGGATGGACAAGGATTTAGCCAATATACAAAAGCATTGGGGGCTTAGGTGCAGGACATGCTCAGTAAACCAGTTTAGACTGCCTATCATCTGACATATACTGTACCTCCTTGGAATGACACCAGATGCTAAGTCAATTGTTGAAGCCAATAATCTTTTGCTTGCATTGTGGTATCATTCTTGATGATAAAATACTGCTCAAGGCTAGGTTCATACCTATCACAGACATATATTCTGAGAGCTCCAGCATGTCTCTTCTCATATAGTTCAGGGAGGTATGTTTCAAGTCATTTACTTCTATGTGCACTTGCAGTCTGGTGCATCAGTGTGTCACACTACGAAGCCAGCTTTAACTAGGAAACTAGGGTGTGTAGAGGTTTACCTTATCAGCATTTGAAATGAGTCAGCGTGACTCTTACA
Organism: Protopterus annectens; assembly: GCF_019279795.1. Lineage (NCBI taxonomy): Eukaryota > Metazoa > Chordata > Ceratodontiformes > Protopteridae > Protopterus > Protopterus annectens. Next base: position 402,331,014 of record NC_056751.1, on the reverse strand, counting down.
AGTATGTTTCATGATGGGTGCTGCCTATGTTGCGAGTTTGTGAGGTTGCAGAGGTACTTGTTTCTTATGTTACATTTAGGAGGCAATTGTGGTTTAGGTAGGTTATTTTAAAGAACCTCAGAATTCTTATTTTAAGAATAAGGGTGATGTGCAGAGCTGCAGTAACTACAGAGGGATAAAATTGATTAGTCACAGCCTGAAGTTATGGGAAAGAGTAGTGGAAGCTAGGTTAAGAAGGGAGGTGATGATTAGTGATCAGCAGTGTGGTTTCATGCCAGGAAAGAGCACTATAGATGCAATATTTGCTCTGAGAGTGTTGTTTGAGAAATACAGAGAAGGTCAGAAGGAGTTGCATTGTGTCTTTGTGGACTTAGAGAGAGCATATGACAGGGTGCCTAGAGAGGAGTTGTGGTATTGTATGAGGAGGTCAGGAGTGGCAGAGAAGTATGTAAGAGTGGTACAGGATATGTACGAGGGTAGTGTGACATTGGTGAGGACTGCGGTGGGAGTGACAGATATGTTTAAGGTGGAGGTGTGATTACATCAAGGATCAGCTCTGAGCCCTTTCTTATTTGCAGTAGTGATGGACAGGTTGAGAGATGAGATCAGACAGGAGGCCCCGTGGACTATGATGTTTGCAGATGATATTGTGATATGTAGTGAGAGTAGGGACCAGGTTGATGAGACCCTGAAGAGGTGGAGATATGCTTTAGAGAGGAGAGGAATGAAGGTCAGCAGGGCTAAAACAGAATATATGAGTGTAAATGTGAGGGAGGGTAGAGGAATGGTGAGGATGCAGGGAGTAAAGTTGGCAAAGGTGGATGAGTTTAAGTACTTGGGATCAACAGTTCAGAGTAATGGTGAGTGTGGAAGGGAGGTGAAGAAGAGAGTACAGGCAGGGTGCAATGAGTGGAGAAGAGTGTCAGGAGTGATTTGTGACAGACCGGTACCAGTAAGAGTGAAAGGGAAGGTCTACAAGTGGGTAGTGAGACCAGCTATGTTATATGGGTTGGAGACGGTGGCATTGAAGAAAAGGCAGGAGTCAGAGCTGGATGTGGCAGAGTTAAAGATGTTAAGATTTGCACTGGGTATGACTAAGATGGACACTGTCCTGTTTAGGACTAGGAATCAGTATATTAGAGGGTCAGGTCAGGTTGGACAGTTTGGAGACAAAGCAAGAGAGGCGAGATTGCATTGGTTTGGACATGTGCTGAGGAGGGATGCTGGGTATATTGGGAAAAGGATGCTAAGGATGGAGCTGCCAAGTAAGAGGAAAAGAGGAAGGCCTAAGATAAGGTTTATGGATGTAGTGAGAGAGGACATGCAGGCAGTTGGTGTGAAAGAGCATGATGCAGAGGACAGGAAGAAATGGAAGCAGAAGATCCACTCTGGCGACTCCTAATGGGAACAGCCAAAAGAAGATGATGATTTTAAAGAACCTCAGCATATGCTGGTCTATGTGTTTTGTATGAGCTGTGTAGAATTGGTTGAGTGTGGTGTTGAGTGGTATTGACAGTGTGCATGTTACTTGTCGTGACTTTGTATGACAGCTTTGCCATCAATAACATTATATAACTACATTTCTCACACACTGTCAGTTTGTTTAAGTAATAAGTGGTTTCAGTAAACATAAGACATTTGCTACATTGTCTCATGATGCCCATTTTAACCAAGATGACTACAGAGACAATTGAAAAGTGCAAATCCATGGGTCTAGGTGCTTATTAATGTGGTCTGAAGGGGGAATAGCATGGGTCTATATTACATTATCGAAGTTTCAAAACTTCGAATCTGATATGGTTGACACCATATAATCGAAGTCTTGAAACATCGAAAATGTAATAAAATACAACAGCCTACAAAAACAAACCATTTAAATGCTCTAAGCAGGGGGACAAGTCCCCTGCACCCCCCCCCCCGCATGGGGATCTGCACACTCCACACCCCTGCTACTTAAATATACCAAGATCACACTACAGTGCAGAAAAGGGAAATCTCCTCTTTCTGTGCTATACGAGATCTCCGTTAAAAGATGTGAAGTTTCAAGACTTTGATCATATGGTGTTGACCATATCAGATTCGAAATTTTGAAAGTTCGATCTTCTGATATAGACCCAAATAGCACGTAGGTTTGAAGTTGATTGCTGAAAGCGCAGTCTATCTAGTACAGAAGATAGTGCAGGTCTCAACACAGATGCACACAGCTAGGAATCAATGAATGAATCTTTGCTCCTTCTCTCACCAGAAGAAAAAGAGTATCACTATTTCCAAGCTGCTTCCTGAGAAGCAGTATTAACCCACAAGATGATGGGTTCAGCACACTTGCTAGTGTCTTCACTTAGTAGATACCCTGGGTAGAACCTACATCAGATGGATGCAACAGAAGGCTAAGCTGCATCAATGTCTCTCTACTCCTTCTCTACACAGGAGCAAAGAAGTAGCATTAAATACCAAGCTGGCTCCAAAGAAGCAATTTTCAAGTTTTCTTGCAACTGGTAATCTCTAGGAAGGCTAGGAAATAATGTCTATCTGCTACTCCTCTCATTACGAGCAAAACAGGAGCAATAATCCCAAGGTGATACCTGAAACGTGGGTGCTAGGCTTTTCAGTGATTGACAGACTAGCCCTAGATGTTATGGATTTTTAAGAGTAAGATGGAAAAAAGGGAAGTAATATTCTGAACACTGCAGAATGCTCTAAGTGAGTGGAACAATATAAACTAAACTAAAGCTTTAAGGGTATAAGAGGAGGGCCTCCCTAATTAATCTTTCAGTGCCCATTAGAATGAGCCAATGAGATGAGACTGGGGAGCTTGTAAAGTTAAATTTACAACAGGGGCAGGTAACTGAAACGCCTCCATGTTTAAAAGCACAACAAGGTCAGGGTGGGCAGGTGGGAAAACTGCAGTGCAGTCAGACACCGGCAGAAGTTTTGTAGTACTTGTAGTTAAAGAAAAATGCAGCTAAACAAAAAATCCTGCTTCTCAGCTCCTCCCACTAATTAGCTAGACTGGATTCCTCTTCATTCAGTGAATGTCAAAGGAATTATTTCAAAATAACCGAGCTTTTAAAACTACAAGGAAAAAATGAGAGAAAACAACATTTAAAATAAAACAAACTGTGATATAATTAAAAAAAAATTAAAAAAATAATGAAAGCATTCCAACCTTAAATGAATAGATCCAATCCAAAATCCAATGCAGTCATACACAAACAATATTCTCACAGTACTTGCAACTATACCTTATATCTTTGTGTGATATATGCCACCCACTTTCCTGATATTTACATATATATGCATTTATCAATTTATTTGCTTTTGCTTACTGGAATGTCAAACTGGGTACAATGCCCATTTGCAGCAGAGTCCCAGGGAGAACAGTGCCTAAAAATAGTAGATGTGCAATATAATAAAGTTTAAAGAAACTCTAAAGAAATATGTACAAAAATACTGAAATTCTTTATAGCAGGAAATATCATACAAAGGTATAAAGTGTAGTAAGTTCTAAGATGTGACATTGGTGCATATTACAGAACATCGCAGAAGTAAGAAATAATCAATAAATGTCAACTTTTCATAGGTTCATAGGTTCATAGAAAGTTACTAGACTAACGGCCCTAGAGCCCTTACAAGCCTAGCCATATTTATCCCAAGTTGCCCCAGTTGTCATTGGTTAGGTGTATGACGTTCACAGAGATAAGGGTCTATGGTAGTTAATACTGACTTCATCTATCCAGGAGAGACATAGGTGCCACCCCAGGAATGAATCTGCGGCCACCTATCCATCGATCTAGTTGCATTTGAAGAGGGTCAAGGAGTTGTTCCATTTCATGTGAACTGGAAGCTTGTTCCAGAGAAGGAGCTGCCTCTGGGAGATGTATGTATCTCTCTAGCATGACTTGTTCATGTCAGGGGTTAGGTAAGTATGCATCTATAACCATGTGATTTTATAAACAAATAAAAAAATAGAAGTGCCTATTTTTCTCATGGGAGAAGTGCAATAAACTGACTCAGTAAAACTTAAGGAGCCAGTTGGGAAGGAATGGTTAAGTGGTAAGAGGGAGAAATCATGAGTATTTGGGTATTTTTAACCACAAGATTCAGAATATTAATACTCTAAGATGCTATAATCTCAGACTCTATGAGTGTGTGTTTGTGTATCTCTCTCTCTCTCTCTATATATATATATATATATATATATACATATATATATATATATATATATATATATATATATATAATAAAAACTTCTATCTTAATGTACTATAACAACTGCAAAATAAAGTAAAGAGAAATAAATAAATAAATAAATCACACAGACACCGAACAGTTAGTTAAGCTTTCGCTCTTATTGGATGAAAGAGCTTCTTCAGAATAACTCCTTGAGGTTACAGCATATAGTATAAATCATAAGAAATGACATGCATTTACAGTAGCCAAGGAATACAGTGAAAATATTGGAACATAAATACAGAGGCCAATAGCAGGAGCAGAATCCTTTCTGTTAAAATTCAAATAATGCTTATAACTGGAAAGAGAATGTGGAATGTTATGAATATTCATAATAAAAAATGAATATTCATATAGAAGTAAAACAGTACATACAGTAAAAGTGGTATAAGTTCACAATTTCCATTTTAACGCACACTTAATATTAACATTTTCATTTAAGCCTGGAAATACTTCTGAATTAAGAAGTAACTGCCACTTTAGTTCCCTTAATTCTAGATATAATTCCCAATCACCATAAAAGCTTTCAATTTGTTCTAAAATAATAAAGTTAAATTTGTTAAAAGATGAATATGCTTTACTGTGTTTAAATAAGGCATTATAAAAATTCTGTGTTCTTATTGCTCCGAGGTGCTCTTTAATTCTGTCAGAAAGTTTTCTAGTGGTTTTCCCAATGTAAAAAGCTGAACAAGTTTCACAGATACCTGCATAAACAACAGCAGTGGTGTGACAGAAAAAATGTTTGGGATATGTAATAGTATAGTTACAGTGAGGAAAAGTGTAACTCTTGCCATTCAAAATGTAAGGGCACACTACACATTTCTTGCAGGAATACAAGCCTAAAGGTACAGTGGAAGTAGTGTTACTGTTTAACAAAAATGGAGAGTCTCTATTCTCTAATTCCATTCTGATGGTTCTTGTTCTTTTAAATGAGAAAGAAGAAGTGCCAATAGCAGAAATCATGTGTTGAGATTCAGTTAGTAAGTCCCAGTTATTGGAAATAATATTCCTTATATGCACCATATCCCTGGAGATGGGTAGAGGAAAACTAAGGGACCTGTTAGTACTGTCAAGGTTATTTGACTTAGGTTTGAATCCATATAATAAAATAGGGAAATGTTTAATATACCTGTCTGATGCTATTTCAGTGTAAACAGAGTCAATTAAACTTTCAGGGTAATTTCTTTTTAAAAACATAATTTTCAACAATTTAGCATTAGAGTAGAAATCAATGCCATGGCTAATAATTCTTGAAATTCTTATAAACTGACTTTTAATTACATTCTTTTTCATAAAATATGGATGAGAACTAGAGAAGTCAAGTAAATTGTTTTTGTAAGTATTTTTTCTGTAAATAGTGGAACATACTTCTCTAGAAGGCAAAATACTTACTGTAGTATCCAGGAAAGAAACAGAATTACCACAATCTGAAGTAATAAGATTCAAAAAACCAATGTTCATTTTCATACCTGATATGAAGTTATCTAAAGAAGTTTTGTCACCCTTCCAAGAAAAAAAGATGTCATCAATAAAACGTTTATACACATGAATCAAATCAAAATTAGACAAAGTGTGTAAGCTTTCCATCTCCCAAGTGCTTAATACAATATTGGCAAAAGCAGGTGCTAGTTTCGAACCCATGGCTATGCCTTTTGTCTGTTTGTATATATGACCATTGAAAAAGAAGAAATTGTTATTTAGGACTATTTTAACTAGAGTGTACAAAGTGTTAATTTTAGTTGGAGAAAAAGAAGTGTATTTAGTGAGGAATAACTTAAAAAGTTGTAGACCCTCTTTGTGTGGAATATTAGTATATAACCCTTCAACATCAAGGGTGGTGAGAATGCAGTTGGACAACTCAGCTTTGTTCTGAAAAAGAACATCTAGGAAAGCCCAGGAATCTCTGAGGTAATACTTGGTTTGTTGTACCAACGGATTCAGAATACAATCTAGAAAATCTGCAATTTTCTCTGTTTTAGTTTTCCTGTTTGATATGATATGTCTAAAAGGAGGGTCTGATGTATTTTTATGAATTTTAGGGATGCCAAATAATCTACCTAAATTAGGTGAAGGGACCAACATGAACATGTATTCTTCAAAGGAAATGGCATTTGTTAAATGTAAGTTTTTTAAAATGTTGTCAACTTTCAGGAAGTGTTTATTAACTGTTTGAACATCAACTTGACAAAAGAACTCGTTATGTAAAGTGTTTTCCATTTTTTGTATGTAAGTGGCTTGTTCCATCAACACTAAACCTGTTCCTTTATCTGCACGCATGATGCGTAGTGTTTTGTCTGTGGAGAAATCTGATAATGCTTTTCTTTCAGCATAGGAAAGGTTAAACCATTTTTCAGTGTTATTAGATTGACACAGTTTCCTCAGATCTCTTTCACAAATCTTGAGGAAAGCTTGTATGGAATGATGAAGAGTAGGGTTAAATAAACTTTTAGGTCTGAAGGACCTCAAATGTAATGAATTATTCTCATCTAAAGCTAATACAGATGTTTCAGGTGTATCAGAGTCTGAGCTGCTGTCATGGTTACTATTAGAACTGTGTAAAAAACACAAATTAAGCTTTCTTGCATACAGTTTAAGATCTAGAATCAGATCAGGTAAGTGTGCTCTTTGCGCAGGTATAAAATTAAACCCTTTTTGTAATAATTGAATGTGTGCGTCAGAGAAATTTCTGTTTGTCAAATTAAAAGTTGCAGCATCCATTTGAAGTAAAGTTCTGTCCAGATTATCAAGTGAAGTTGGAACTCGAATGTCATTTGGAGAACAATCGGAGGAAGTGGAAGCAATGGGAACAACAGAGATTGACCATGAATTTAAGTTTTGGACAGGCTCCTCGTGATGAATCTCGATGCTGTGGGTGGAAGTCTCAATGGTCTTTTGCTGGTAAGTATGTTTCCGGCTGTTCCCCTTCCTTTCCCTCTGAAAGTCATTTCTGTGTTGTCTACTGCACTGTATTCTGGTGGTAAAAAATCTTGAACAGTAATGGGGTTAGAGTTAGGAGCTTGCTGGTGGTTACTAGGTTGATTAATGGGCTGGTCGTTGGTTTGCTGAAGTACTGGTTGGGGTGAACGTATGGGTTGCTGTGGTAAAACAGAGGGAAACTGTTGAACAGAATTAATAGAATTAAACTGAGATCGATTAATTCCAGTGGATCTTGTGGTGAAATTTTTATTAAATCTGTTGTGGTTGGAAACGTGGTTAGATGAATTTGCAGCAACATTGAAATGGTATGAATCTCGTTGTTTGGAGCATGCAGCAGCAGCGTATGAAATTGGGTTTCTTACAAAATTTCTGTCACGGTAGATACGTTGGTTACCAAAGTAACCGGTATTGTAAATAGTTGCTCTGCTGCTGTGCTGATAGCCGTTAGAGTCACTATTAGAGCGCGGGAACTGCCGTGGTGCAGAAGAGCTGTTGTTATTTTTATATACACGATAAGCAGTCCCATTATTATAATCAAACAAGTCCCTGTTAAGTTTCTGTCTTTTTCGTTGAACAAGAGAGTCGACGTGTCTGTCAGTCCTTTGGTGTATTCCCCTATACATATGTTCATGTATATGAAAGTCCTGATGTTGTAGAATCTTCGTGTTATCTTTGTGTTATATATCTTCGTGTTTGTATTATATATATAATTCTTTCTCTTCTAAGAGCTACGGTTATTATATATATATATATATATATATATATATATATATATATATATATATATATATTTGAGTATATGCTAGCACCAAAGCATCTAAGCACAGGTGACTGATGTTGGCATTTTGAAAATCAACACAGCAAAAACTTGACAAAAGTGAAACAAGAAACATTTTCCTTTTGTGATCCATTAACTAACACATTACCACAAATTAAGCCTTATTTTGAATAGTGGTAGTATTATTGAAGGTTTTTTCTAAGGTTAGGATAAGGTATAGCGCTACAATTAGGGGCTGTGGTAGGAGATGGGATTAGAGTTAGAACATATTAGCAAAGTGGTGTAGGGGACTAACCATAACACTAACCCTAATGTTGCCCTTGCCCAACCCTAATCGTATAGTCTATACAGTACCTTAGAAAAACTCTTTTCATAATACTGCCCCTGCACAAGACACTGAGGCATATACCACATATGGCAGCACACATGAAGAACACTAAATCTGTTCCCTTACCCAGTTCTTAGTTTAACGCTCTCCTCTCATTATTCCCACACACACTTCCACCCCCTCACAATGAAGCTTTCAGAACATCTAAAAGTTTCAGCATTAAAATCCCAAACCACACATTTACCTTATTCACACAGGGTCTATATTAGATAATCGAACTTTCAAAAGTGCGTGTGTGATATGGGCAACACCATATAATCGCATTTTTGAAAGTTCACACATTTTAGCGGAGATCTCCATACAGCATGGAATGGGAAGATTTCCCTTTCCTGCACTGTAGTGCGATCTTGGAGTTGGTATATTTAAAGAGTGGGGGGTGTGGGGGTCCAGGCGGGCTTGCCCCCCTGCTTAAAATGTTCAGGTAGGTTATTTGTGTAGTTTATTTTTTTTATTAAATATTCAAACTTTTAAAAGTTCAATCATATGGTGCCAACCATATGACAGTCGAACTTTTGAAAGTTTGATTATCTAATATAGACCCTTCACACATACGCAGTCTTTCTTCTTTGGACATTTTAAGCAACTGACAATGAAAACCCTTAACAAAATTCCTAAGCCATTCATTCTGTTGATGAACTGCAGATCTGACAGTGTGAATAACACACACACACACACACACACACACACACACACACACACACACACACACATATATATATATATATATATATATATATAGAGAGAGAGAGAGCACCCTTTTTCCAAATATTTTTTTTTACTTTCTTTGATTTTATTGTCTCTGTTAAGTATATATTTTTTGTGTCTTTCCCAAGGGCCTACATAATTTTTTTGGTTCAGAATGAAGCTAATGTTTTTATTTGTTTAATTTGTAGCCTGCTTACTTACAAAAAACTTAAAAAACAAAAAGAAAACAAAAACTCACATTCCCTGTTCAATGTTAGGACCCAAGTGACAAAGACATGGAATTTCTTAGGCAAATTTACCCACCACAGTTGTAATTGCTTATCAGCTTACAGGTCACTGGAAAAACTAAATTCAAGAAATCAATATTTACTAACAAAACAAATGAAATAATTGGCAGTTCTGGAAAAAAAACAAATAAATGTACTGTGCAGCAGGGTCTTTCTTCCAGGAAGTGAGGAAGTATGTAACACTCAAAAATAGCAAGAAGAACTAAAGGGAACATAGAATTTGGATGTATAAGGAAGTCTTGTACATACCTACATAAAGTCCCAGCCAGCAAGGGATTTGTATGGAAACTTTGTAGGGAAGATGCTACTAATTTTATATGGTCTGGTCAAATAAATTTCAGAAAAAAAGATGGAAAAAAAAACAAATACCTAGGATTTATAATAACTGACACTCCACCACAAAACAGAGACATTGTTAAGGGTCATTTATGAAAGCATTTACTGTGTGAGAATCTGAACAGCCTATTTGGAAGACTATATGAACGTTTGGACAATGGCTTCTAAATGTCTATAACTTTTTAAGTCTTTATTGGTCTGAGTGTAACCATAAAGACTTAAAAATTAAAAAGTCATGGGACATTCAGAAGCCATGTAGCTGAAACACTTGATGTCCTTAAGGAGTCATTTGCATATACCCCATGGGTCTCCACTACAGCGGATTTAAGGTATCACACAGTGACAACGCTAGCTTGGCTGGTTTTTTTTTTGCCTTTTTTTCTTGCAGTTTTTACTGAATGGTTTGTCTGTGTGTCCTTTTTACCCTTGGTTTGTTAGTTAGTAGGGATATTTTGCAGGCACCTTTATCTTTATGAGTATCAGCTGGGTTTAAAGACCCTTTGTTTCTGAAGTATAGACAAACTGTCCACTTATGCTGTGCTGATGTTGTTAATAAAAAGGCTAAAACATTTATTTTCATAGATAGAGAGACTTGGCTTTATTGGCCTGAATGTACCTATAAATGCTTAAAAATAAAAAAAAAAACCTCAGGTATATTTAGTAGCCATGTAGCTGAAACACTTTGTGTCCTTAAGAGGTGATTTGCATATATCCCATTATATCTCATGGTCCTCCACTATAGGAGGTATACTGAAAAATGATGTGTGTGTAAATTCATGTATATAAGCAAGTGCTGGTATGTGTAAATTGGGTCATGATCTTTGGAGCTTTATAGATTATTTCATTGTATGTACTTCATGTAAAACTAATATGAATGGATAAGCTGCAATCTTTATCCTGTACTCTGTAGTTAAATAGCCTCGACATAGCTTTGTTTAAAGTGTTGCAAAGAACTGTTTTCTGTTGATTAGCAAAATATCTTCTACACATTTCATAATCTAGTTATCTAACTGTACTGCCAAAGATATCACATGTACATATTAAAACGGTAGGCAATGCAATGATCCTTAAAGAACTCTACCTTTATTAGGAATAAAGATGTTTTGACTACACTGGAACTTTCAAAAATTATTTATAAGAAAGCTAGGTGCTGAGTGCATTGGTAGAAAATGGATTGCTGATGACATTTTAGTAAAACTAAGTTCATTACAGAGGAAAAAATAATGTGTCAAGTTGAGAGTCTTACATGAATTATGGAAGTGAGCTCACATGGGTTTTAATATGTTAAAGTAAAGCTTAAGGAAGAATGGGTCAGCACAAAGTAAGGCCTGACACTATGCATGTATCATACATGCTGTCATAAACTTCAAGGTGTGTATGGAATTTCCAAACATTGTGCCTGTATCATACGTGCACCATAAACTTCAAGATATGTATGGAATTTCCAAACACTATGCCTGTATCATACATGCTGCCATAATCTTTAAAATGTGTATGGAATTTCCAAAGTATTAATTTTAGGCTTAATAAGGAGATGGGATGCTATTTCTACAGTTTCCTTTGTTCCCTCCTCTGCAGAGAAACAGTGGCTTGCTTTTTTGATCGTCGGCATGCCTTTCTCATGAATAGTTATTAAAAACAGTTTTACCGACCTTTCAGTGTCATCTGACACTAAATGATTAAATGTAGGTGGTATATTGTTAACTGCTGGACAAGAATCAGAAATAAATTACCAACGTTCTCTGAAAGACAGATGTTCTTAGGAAATGCATGTGACATGCAAGGCTTTTAGTGATTATGACCTGTAAATGTACTTAGACCTTGCTTTGAGAAGCTACTTTTAAAATTCTTAGTGCTATTAGTGACCATGACTATCAGCTGAGATGTAATTATAAGCAGCAGAAAGATCAGTGTGGACAGCAGTGAGGCACTAGTTTCCAGCTGGACCAGGTGAAAATGTGAAGATTGTCTACTCTTTGGCACATAATGTAAATCCCACTTATTAAATAATTATTCTTTTCTGGTCAATTCTGAGCAACATACTGGCTTTTGAATTGTAATAAAGGTCATCAGACCATACTTCACAATCTTAACTCACTGAAGCCTCAGCTGCTTAAAACACAGTTGGGCTGAATCACTAATGAATCCAAATTAAAAAAAATGATTGTAATTAAGAGATGGGTTATAACCCTTCTCATTAATATAGTCATTCTTCAAACAGTTTCTTAACTTCAAATGCAAATTAAATGAGACACATCAAAATAATACATTTCTGGAGTTTCACAACCCCCCCTACACACACAAACATACAAGCACTCAGACAAAGCAGCACTGCAAACTGCAAAAGGAAAACAAAAATTCAATATTTTTTGTCTGATGCATCCACAATAAGTGGTTATTACCCTACAACCCTGCTTATGCTCCCTATGTTTGATGCCACCAATGTCACTAAGGAAAGGGCATGGTGACACCCATTAAATACAGTTTGTCCGTGTGGCCCCACACCCAATCGCAACTCCAGACACCTTTGACAATTTATGTTACTGCTATATGCAGACAACTATTGTCTGCTAGCTCGCTGACAGTATGGTAAGTGACCTCAGATCCAACTTTTCTAAGGATTTTCAAGTGTTGTACAAATGTGTTTTCAACCAAATTTAGATAAACTGTAATTTGCTTGAGCAATATTTTATCAATAAACTGTGTATTGTCAAACCGTACAACTATTTTTCTGTTTTGCAACCATTGCTTCTTTGAAATCTGTGAATTAGTGCTCAGCAGCTGCGAGCTAGCATCACTGTATCCAGCAGTTGCGAGCTAGTATCACTGTATCCAGCAGCTGCGAGCTAGCATCACTGTATCTAGCAGCTGCAAGTTAGCATCACTGTATCCAGCAGCTGCGACCTATCATCATTGTATCCAGCAGCTGTGAGCTAGCATCACTGTATCCAGCAGCTGTGAGCTAGCCTCACTGTAACCAGCAGCTGTGAGTTAGCATCACTGTATCCAGCAGTTGCAAGCTAGCATCACTGTATCCGGCAGCTGTGAGCTAGCATCACTATATCAGGCAAATTAATATATATGGAAAAATTAAATGGTCAATTTATTGTATTTCTGTTGCTATTTTCAGTATTTAAATTAATATAATTCTTTCCAGCATTACTTACCTTTAAAAACAAACTGAAGTGGTATCTTACTTAATGGATCAGATCCTTGTGATGGATAAATGACAGCTGTACCATTTCTGTAGCTTAGTGTTATTTGTTTTTGTGGAAAATCTTCTAACACAATTTCAAGTATATAGGTACCGGATGCTCCAGTGCCAAGATAAGACAATGTACATGTTTCCTGTAGTAATGAATGTACAGAATATAAATGTCACATATGCTGCCAAATGACAAAAAATTCTATTTTAACTATCTTTTAATTGGTTATGTGTTGATAAAATTTCTTAAGAAAAAAACATTCTTAATTTTACTCTTTGCATAAGAAAAATGTCATCTTACATTGCTATTAAAAGCAAAGAAAAACATTAGACACTTTGCACAAATGCACCCTATTTATACTGCAAAATACAGTAAATAACAGAATCAGACAAAAATTATGGAAAACTCTGTGAAAATCTTTTATAGTATATCTGAATAATTGCTTTGAAAATAAATAATAAGCTGTTTGTTATTAAATACTGGCTGGCAACACAAATGATAATAATAAACATGTATCTAGATTAAAAGTTTATATAAATAGTTCAGTAAACAAGCAATAATGGCTCCAGCAAAGTTCACCATTCACAGAAAGACAAAACATTTCACTAAACTGTTCAGACACCAAAGGGAATCTTGCCAACACACACACACACACACACACACACACACACACACACACACACACACACACACACACACTCACCTCCATATGTAACCTGTTTTAAAGTTGTAGCACCTTGGGATATGTTATAATTCTTTGACATGGGTTCCTTTGTGTCCAAACACTTCAGTAAACAATTTAAGAAAAGTGCACTTTTTCCAAACTCCAACTCATACATTCTTCACTCTTCCCAAGCAACGTTCAGCATCAGTTGGAGAAGCACATTCTCTGTAATGCATGACTAGTAACAGCCATTGGATTATGTTCTTCATATTCCACAGCTAACCTTAATGTTCTCAGTCATGATGAGCACAGCCCTTCTTTTTAGATGACACAACAGCATCTACAACATGTTCAAATCCCCATAGCAGCAGAGATGTGCCAGTTTATAATTGAAAGTACCATCCCAGCAACAACAATTTGACATCCAGATTAAATTTCATTACCTATGGTGTGGTATATTTAAATTAATTTATGGTTCTTAATTTCCTACTGCTTACTGTTTAAAACATTGCTTATTATTCACAATGCAGTAGGAACCGAAGGGCTGAAAAACAGAAACTGTATCAAAAGTATTATGAAAACTTTTATGCAAGTCTCCCCCAGACTACAGAGGTTATATGTAAAATGAAAGAACGGCTTGTTTGTCAACCAGAGAAAACAGTGTGTCATGGAAAGGGGAACTGGTGGAATGCACAAAAACAGTATTTTAATGTCTGCAAACCATATGCCATGCACATATTATCTATTCAAAGTGAAATTTCTAAGAGAGGTACTAAGGGTAGTTTACCTGCAAACAAAGTTATATGACTGTTTTTATGTAAACTTTGTTGAGTAACAGTCATACAGTTTAAGAGCAACAAAAGCATTCCTACAGAGTAGCCAATAATTTTTACAATGTTTTAAACACAATGAATGGAGCACGTTTTGAGCATTTATTCTCTCACTTACTCAATTACTCCCCAGGTTAGTCCATACCATTGCACTGTTGCCAGGATTCAGCTATGAATCAAAAGGTTCTCCCCAAGCCCAACTTGTAAAAACAACTAAGTGGGAATTAAATTACTACCACATACGTTAAACAATGTGAACCTTTACGAGCTATACTCTAATTTATTCTTAACATACATGGCTTTGTTTTCTTCTTTACAACTAATTATTTCCCCTTGAAACTGCATTAGGGCTGGGAGCCTTCTCCCAAGACCTACCTATCCTCATATGTAATATATTTATAATTGTGTTATTTTTTTCTTTTTGTAAACATGTTTTGTACTATGTTTCCATATTTGAGACTTTCTAGCTACTTTTTTCTGTATTAATATTTGGAGCTTTTCTCCCTGGGCCTCCGCTGAAAATGGACCTGTGTCCAGTCGGACTTTCCTGATCAACAAATGTAAAATAAATAAAAATAAAATAACTTTAGACTAATATTCAAACAACATTCCCTCTATATCTGAACTATAAAAAAAAGAAACAGAATGATAGCAAATAATTATTATATTAAGTACGTCCTTCATGCTTCTTTTCCTGCGTACTGGGTGTGTTTTGGAACCTACTTATAGAAATCACTAATCCTTCTAACACTCCTAAAAACTGCCTTAGGTTTGTCTAGTACATTCTTGCATTATCTCACCATTGTTGACCCTGCTATATTCTTAGCAAAACTTCCCTAGTGATGTAACACCCTTGACAAAATACATTTCTTCAAATTTCACCTCAGCTGTTACTTCTGCACTGCTTCTATAATGAAGAGCTGTCTAGTGCTATGGACAGAAGTACCTCACTAAATGCTGTCATGTAATAGACTATATGTTGCTTCTAAAATTACTCTTTCAGCTGGGAAGTTTAACTGGTAAAAACAACAATTTCTACTCCAAAATATGTTTAGCCAAGCCAAAAACAATTGAAATAGCTCCCATTACCAGTTTGGCAGAAAGTTATAAAAATCAGTAGCAAATAAATAAATAAAACTATTGTTTAAAAAATCCTTTCAAATTTAATGGAATCATTATAACCTTGTTAAGGATGAAGCATTTTTCTTGAAAGCAGAGGAAATAAGGGACAGGGGTGTCTGCACCGAGGTAGAAAAAATTTATTTAATGGCACTCTGCTCTCTGTGGAAAGAATATGTGAAATTTTCCAAATCTAGAAGATCAGTTTTTAACATTGAACTTTTTCCTGTATGTGGTGGTTAAAGTTTAGGTTCTGATCTAACCATATTTCTGCATACTGAAGGTTTCAGTTGTTTTCAGATTATCTGTTTTACTAAATTAGCTTTGCCATTTTTTTGGCACCAGGAACAGGTTTTGATGCATGCCAAAAATCATAGCTTTCATTTTTTTGTAGTTAAGCATGAGACTCAATTTTTTTATATGGATTAAACTTGATGCAGTTAATTTCTGAGGAGGTTTTTATTACAGTTGGAGAGGGGTTTGATCAGTAAATTACCATCCCATGAATGCACAAAATAATTGGTTCAGGATAAATACCTGTGATGAATTTGTTTATAAACATAGAGGAAATTGGGCGGGGGGGGGGGGGCTGATTCTTGAAGTGCATTTTCCAATAGTGGAGCAGAATTGAAAATGGAGTTACCAGCCTTGACTCTGTAACTTTTATTGGACATGAAACCTTCAAACCAGTCAGCAGATTTTGATGCTCATACCTATGGATAAAAAAATTGTTAAGGAGGGGGAAGTTAGACATGCCAAAGGCCTTAGTAGCATCATAGCACAAGCAAGCTTGTGTTTGTCCATGTTAATTAGAACGTAATCAGTGAGCATCCAGACAAATGTCATTGTGCTTCTCCCAATCCAGACCCCATGCTGTTGACTGAGGAGGAAGTGATATTAGATTAGATTCATGGTTTAATAGATATTACAAGGCTACTGAGGCTTATGACCATTTATGCTTTGCCAGTACCTTCCATAAGGCCACACCTCTTTTCTCCAGGAGGGCCATACCAGTGAATCTCAGAGTAACTTTATGGATACCCATCCAAACATCTTAGTTATGTCAAAAGGAAGATAGTGAGTTATGTTGGTTAGCATGCAGGAGAAGTTTAGTCCAAAGGTTTGGGAGGTGCTGGATTATAAACCTGAGTCTGGTGTGCCAGTAGCACAGGTAGATGGATATATGATATAAAGCTGTTAACTGTCTTTTTGCTATTCTGCCATTTTGTGAGTTGTTGAAGCTGTTATTTTACTTCTGTCTGCTGACATTCTTAATATCAGTAAACAAGATGAGTAGATGACCTTGGGTGTACATTAGGTATGCAACCAGTAGCCGGGAAAGATTTATGTATTTTGTAAATATATTTTATGATTATTGTTATTATAGTTTTCCATAGGTATTGAAAATGCTTATCTTCTTCCTAATCCTTCTCATTATATATTAAGTACAATTCTTCATCACCTGTTTCTCTGAATGGTAATTGTGTAAACAAGCCCATAAACCAAACTACATTTATGTATTTAATTTGCATTACATTTTAATTTGGCATGGATCTCCCAGTCCAGTCCACCATACCACTCAACTTTCCAGATTTTTGAAGAATGTCTGTATTTTTTCCCCATGTTTTTCATCTATTGCTTATGAAATTTGTGGTTTTCTGACAAAGCACTGGTGATTGAAGTCACTAGTGACAGACAATCCCTATCCTTCAGAAAATGCATGCTATCACAAAGCCTGTTACTTTACCAACTTTCTAAATTTAAAGAATGTTTAAAATCTGCCCTATTTTTCAACCTTTGTCCCACCACCACCATTATTAATTAAAGTCAGTAAATCATGACAGACATTTGAGTTTGAGACTTACTGTCCTTCAGAAAATGCATGTTAACCCAAACCTGTTATTATAGAAGTTTTTTAAGTTTATAAGAGAGCAATTTTCAAAGGCTGTCCACCACTGAAGTCAATGACAGTGACAGATATTTGAGTTTCAGATTTCCTCATTCAGAAAATGTGTTATTTATTGTTCATTTATTTATTGACATTTGGTAACCAGGAAAGTCCGACTGTGTCAGGAACCCATTTTCAACAGAGACCCAGAGAGAAAAGCTCCACGGTTAAAAAAATACAATCATAAAAGTTTAAACAACTTTTAAAGAAAAAGACAGTGACATGATATTAACCTACATAGTATAGGCATAGATTAATAGTGCACTCTTACATAGAAGCAAAGAAGGTTTACATGGTTTGCGTATAAAACATAAAACATAGCTAACATTTGTGATGTTTTGTATAGATTAGGGTCAAACAGATCAGATAGCTTAAATCAGCATGCAGCCAACAGAGTTCATATGTAAGTAATAAGGGTAGATGTTTAAGAAATTAATGTTAGTGAGAAGTTAATGAATATAGAAATAGTAGAAGAGGTAGGGGGTTTGATGAAAGAAAGATTAATGCTAGAAAGTTGGATTAAGATGTGTTACAGAAATAATTATGATAGAGATTATGATGGGAGATATGGTAGGGGTGGGTGAAAGCATTTAAGATAGGTATGAGGGAGAAATATATGAAGAAGAATGTGGCAGTTATAAAGGCTAGGAAGAGAGTTGTTAGTCATTAAGGGAAGCTCTGAATGTAAGATAGGTTTAAAGAGGCATGAAGGGGTGAGGGGGGTCTGGGATAGATTAAGTCAGGTTAGTTGCAGCTTAGGAACAAGAGCAAATGTTAGATTTAAGGTAATTGTCTTTCAGTGTAAATTTAAAGATCTTGGGGGATTTAATGACACTAATATTTGGTGGTATGGCATTCCATAATTTAGCCTTTATACTTAATCCGATATAATTTTGGAGCCAGTCATAAAGCAAGGCATTCAGGGGCTTGGCACATCTATGCATCTATCCGGTTGGACTACCTTTTTCAATCCCCCCTTCCCATTGCGGATCCATAGTTTAACCTGGGTGGCAGCCATGTAATGGAGATGTGTGGTGTTTCACCATATCTCTACAACACCTCAGTCATATCTCGAGCCTTAAACCCCTCTTATAGGCACACCCACCTTATGATGTCCCCAGCCTTCCCTAGGAATCTTCACCACAGGTGTCCATGTAACTACCCACCCAGTACTGGGATGAGCATGGCCATCCTTCCCTGCCATTCTGTCATTTGCCCAAGCTGCTAATCAAACCCAGGTTGGCTGGGTCATAGTCAGGGCTTAATCCCTCTATGCCACTAGAGTGGCCTTTTCTATTCTAAAATTAAATTGTTAGCTAACATTCCCACAATGATTAAGTAAACCAACGAATATCACCATCATAGAAAACCAAAACAAATAAGTAAAGGTAAAGCACTCTGTGGGTGACAAAAAAAATAAACCCCTGTAACTGCCTTCACAGCCAATCCCAAGACTTTTTGGGTGGTGCTTATACCAAAATGACATGGAAAGGGGCAGGAGGTACCTTTGAGTTTTTCAGATGCTAAAACATTTTTATTTCCTGTTTCTCCTACTTCCCTTAAAGGGAAATAACAAAAAAATGACATTTGTAAAAAATATTTTTTTCATTTATTTAGCATGAATTACACCCTTGACAAGACTGTGCTTGGAACAACTGTCCCTTTCGGTCCTGCCCTTTCTACATTAATGAATGGAAAGTCTGTGTGGGGAAGATTTGAGCACTCAGCATCATATTTTGTAAAGACAGCGGACACAAACCTTCTAATGAGTTCGATTCAGGGGGTGACTTGGAATACTTGCTGTTATACATAGGCCCATTATTGAAGGCTGTACTGTCCTTGCCCCTCAAGAAGTGGAGAGGGTGAGCCTGCGAATGACAAATTCTAGCAAAGTGCAGAAGGTGACCCGCTGTATCAGGTCTTTCATGCCAACCAGCTTCAGAAGTGAAGTCTTACATTGGTCAGTCTAGACTGTACTTCTCATCTCTCCTGAATTTATAGGATGTCCTTAATTTTGTCTCCAAGTGTGCTTTGTCCTTCTTAAAGCTGGAATTTTTTTTTTTTGTGAAGTTTTAAAAGTTAATAGTACCACTATTTAAAAAATAGGTCCCTAATTTGGGGGATTTTCCATAATTATGTGTTGTTTGTCTCTAATTCTGGGTGTAAAAGGTTGAGAGATATGCCAGAAACTATGTGGAAAGGGGTTCATCTGCATGCATTTGATGGACCGAGTATCATAAGTGCCAAAAATAGATATGAAAAGATTTTTTTTAAAAAACAAGAATGGAATATAATAGCAATAACCAAAATGTTGCCCTTTGATCATACCATTTGTGATTCCTAGAATAATTATCCAACTGCCTTTCATCACTGTGGCTAAATCAGTATAACAAATAAACCTCAAAATAATGATGGTGCTACATTAACTTGTCTAAGGCCCAAGTTACAAAATGTACTGCTGCACTGTACAGCATTGTTAATGTTTATTCATTTGTAAACAGTAACATACAACTTTCTACACAGTACAGCTAATACCACACACCTGAGAATGTGTTTCATGTCATATCTGCATAGCATCTAAGAGGTATTTTACCTCCTAGTTCCTGTCCTACCAGTTCTATCTTTCTTAAGACTTCCTGGTTTAAACTCTTGGTGCTACCATAATACTGCTAATCTGTACCAGGGTAAAAAAAGACAGTGTAAAACTAAAGTTACTCCTATTCACTATCCTGCGGCCTTCGCAGCTGAACGCAGCCTCACTGTTCCAAACTTTAGGCAGCCTTTGATGTAGCAGTGATTATTCTTGTCATTCCTCTAGTGGTAAAATAGATGACTTGCTGTTTTGAAGTAGTTAACACAAACGATTAAGGCCATGAGCTGTCAATGAGCTGTTCCCTATACTCCAAGGTTTGATTCTCACAGCCTCTAATTTCCTTCAGTATATCTCTGAACAAGTAATTTCACCAGACAATATTCCTAAGTCACCCATGAAAAGGGGCACTTGTGTCAAGTATGCTTACCTGGATAACAATTAAATGAAGTAAAAAATAAAATAAGTGGGATAACCATAACTGTGAGTGCTGTTAGCATGAAAGGTAAAGTGTGAATTAGAAATAAAACAACAAATCTTGAAAATTGATGTACTTTTATTAAAGCAAATTTGCAGGAGAATTCACCCCCCGCACCCACCAACATTAGGCGCTATGCCCCATAGCCTTGCTACTTCTATGATGCCCATGCACTGGCCCAGTAATCAAGGAGCCTCAATCCTCACCACTAGCACCAGTGAGGGGCATGCACATTGGGGGGGGGGATAACAAGTACACACACAGTAAAGTAAAATTTCCCTTAAGAGCTCACAGAGATCACAGTCAGTCTGGGGCTGATTTCTCCCTTTCTCTCGAGATACCCAATAAGATTCCCCACTGGCACAGCTATAGGATTCAGATCTCAGCCTAGTGGTCAAGCTAAACCCTCCAGCACCTTCTCTGTCCAACCAGCGCTTCGTGTCCCTTCCCAAGTGGCTGACACACACACACTTTAAGATATGAGTTATATGCAAACACACAGACACTCTTGGGGAAGGCTGGCACGGGTTCTCCAGCTATTCCCCCTTCTCTCCAGAGTATAAGGTAAAAATCACTGTCACCAACCACTAATATCAGCTACTATAAGGCCCTTCCCAAAGGGTAACCAATTTCACTGTGTAATATTACTGTTATCCAAATAGTAAGTGTGACTGAGCTGCAAGACCATTGGAGTGGCTTGGACACTATCACCAAATACATGCAATGTACTCCAAGAGCTTAAATTATCTCTACACAAAACAGAAACAGTCACAGTTGAAAGGTTTAAAAATATTTAATAATAAATAATCAAAACACAAGATAATACTTATTACTTCAACATAGTACTAATCACGGGTTCAGAGATCACAGGAACTTTTAAAACAATATTGTAGGATAGTCTGACATAAATATAGAAAACAGCTAGGCTAATCTGGCTATATTTCTATCTAACTCTACGAGAAATATTAAAGTCTAAGATCCTACTTACAGAGCAAAGCAAGTGCTGGTGAGCTGATGTCAGCTTCAGACAAAATCCAGAATGCTCTGTCTTTCTCTAATTTAGTTTCCCAGGCTCATAGAACTTCAAATTTTAACATTTCTTTGATCTTGCAGCTGCCAGTAAACCACAGCAATAAAAGACACTTTACATGTAAAACCTTAGTAATTATCTCTTAAATTAAGGCAATATAAAGAATTTCCTTGCCCAGACATCCTGTCTCTAAGCTTCAGATCAAACAGTCACAAAATGCTTCTCTTATCAGCTTTCCTCCAGCAGGATGCACTGTGGTTGCATTCCTGAACCTGAGAACATACACAGTTTTTTTTACATTTGTCAAACAAGCCTGTGGATCATATCCATATTTACAAGGACATAGAATTATTTACAAAATTCTATCTAGCTAGGCTGGCAGCCTTCACAACATCTATTAACTACGAGATAGCTGTTGCTAGGAGCAAAGGTAATAGCCCAAGGTACTGCAGTCTCAGACTTAGTATATGTCCTCTTTTCACGCAAAAAGTCAATCTACTCAGAACATCAAAATTGTCTAATTCTGTCTGAACAGCAGCAGCTTTCTTATTTAGATGTGACTGTGTGTCTTGTAGCTATCACCATGTACATAAACAAACACACACATGCACTCACACATGCGTGCACACACACACACACACACACACACACACACACACACACACAAATACACACACATATTCTCCAGTGAAGTAGGAATCCATAAAGTAATATTCTGAAATAGGGACAGTTGAAGAAGGTAAAAGTTCTGAAAGAATTTGTGAGCGTCTTGGGATCCAGATGGAGATCAACTTAAAAAAAATAATGCAAGGAGAAAAAAAAAGAAAAAGAATATGTGTCTTCTTCATGGGGAGGGGAACACACAATATGAACCTTCTTATGGTTTTATACTATGGATAGAACACTCTAAATTAATTATGTGTGCATGCGTGCGTGCGTGCATGTGGTATGGAAGAAGAATCGCGGCAGGGCTAGCCACCCGGCGGTGTTTACCTTGGCACCAGATGACTGTCATTGTTTTAATGATACCCCCAAACCCATGTGGTAAATGGGAAAAAGGGGTTGTCCATCGATAGATTTGTACACTTTAAATGGTGAAGTTACCTTACATTACAGTATTTCTAATTCATAGCATTATACTGATATTTCTTTTATAGTTTCACATGCTACTTCTACAAATTGAATACATGCATAAGTCTTGCTTATATTTTCTTTCTATGTCTAATGCCATAATACTTCCTGTTTGTTATAACTTTCTTGATCTGAGTCACTATATCTCTTTGTCTTCATTATACTGGAGTGCTATTATAAATGTATTTGAAAATAAAGCAATTTGAGCATAATTTTACAACTACCCTGCACCTAAAATGTTTTAACAATAGAAATGCCACACCTATTACAGGACTTTTAGAATGAAGTGCTCATGTTTTAGGGCACAGATCTTCCATCAACATAAAAATCTACATTTCCATTAATTCAGTTTATAACATGGTGACAATCCTCCTTTACAAGCAGAATTAACAGAAAATACACCTTGCTAATTCTGGTTGCTGTCACGTGTTAACCCAAAGATAAATTATGTATTTCAGGGGTAGGTGTAATAAAATAGCATTCTTCAGTTTGTTTTACAATAATAATTATTCACATTCATATACCATATGTGTCCAATCATCTCTCATTTCAGAATCACATCTCCAGCATTTAATTTTATTTAATTTATACATAATTGTAATTTTGTTAGGAGTTACAAAAGCTCTGCGTAAGAATTTCTAAGTGAAAGATTTCCAGTATCATGGAAATGTAGCTTTATCCATAGATTCAAGTATTATTTTCATGTATTCTTCAGAGAAGTCTTCATTATTAAATTTTGTGGAGTAGTTCTGATAGAAATTGCCTAAATATGTGAAATCCAACCTAGGAATCGTATAAATTTGTGACAAATATGATTTATTTTTCATTGTATTATTACTGATATTTATTAAGAATTTCAATAATTTGGGGAACACTTTCTTATGTAGGTTAGATATCTTATTAATCTCTGTGTTCACAAAATCTCTAAATATTTGTAAAATTAACCAGTTCTCAGAATCTTGATTGTATTTGGACCTTAAATGTTCAAGAGTGTGTGTGTGTGTGTGTGTGTGTGTGTGTGTGTATATATATATATATATATATATATATATATATATATATATATATATATATATATATATAAATGTGTGTGTGTGTGTGTGTGTGTGTGTATATATATATATATATATATATATATATATATATATATATATATATATATACACACATATATATTATATATATATATATAAATATATCTATATGAATCCCTATCAGATGATAGAAACTTTATTTGACTGAATCCCATTTGACCGAGACGATAAGACTTAAATTTCAAAATACTGAAAACTCACTTGACTGAAACCCATAATACTGAAATCTAACAATGCTAAATTTCAACATACTGAATTGTAAAGTAGATGATATAAAACCAGAATAGGTGGGGGACTATGCCCCCACACCGCCCACAGCACCTCCACAACCCCAACTATATATACCAATGCCAGGATCACCTCCGTTTCCCCACTGTAGTGCAATCCTGTAATTAGTGTATATAGTTACAATGGGGGGTGTAGGGGCATCGTCCCCCACCTATTCTGGTTTTATATCGTCCACTTTACAATTCAGTATGTTGAAATTTAGCATTGTAAGATTTCAGTATTATGGGTTTCAGTCAAGTGATTTTTCAGTATTTTGAAATTTCAGTCTTATGGTCACAGTCAAATGAGTTTCAGTCGTACGAAGTTTCTGTCATCTGATAGGGATCCATATATATGTATATATATATATATATATATATATATATATATATATATATATATATATATATATATATATATAGCAGTACTATTTTAGAATTGATGCCAAAAAATTAAGTTACTTTGTTGTTTCAATACTAGCATTTTGTTGATGTTAGAAGTTATGAGTTTATAAGCAGTCATTTGTATATGTAATTGGAAACACAGAAAATATTAAGTCTTTAATACAATGGTTAGAATATGTGAAGTTTTGGAAAGAAGAAATGATGGTATTTAAATAGGGAATTTGAGAAGAGGGTATAATTCCATTTACCCAGAATTTTTTTTTAATAACCAGATAAAACTATTCGGGACTATTTGCTTGTGATAGCTTGTGACATATTTATTACTTACTAATAATATTTCTTGATGTATTTGTTTCTATTTTGAATCATAAGATGAATTTATCCATAATGCTATAACTTTTACAGTTGTTGAAGTATAATAAAATTGAATATCAAGGAATCCTATTTCACCATTATCCCAACCTTTTCTGTGCCAATTAAAGGAAACTCTTGGTTTATTAGGATACTCTCAAAAAATTAAGTAGAACATTATTTATCTTCATGTTTTTTTTTTTGTGGAGATGCTACTAAAGGTTGTAAGACAAACAATATTTTAAGGAGAATTGCCATCTTTATAAGCATTAATTCTTTGTCCAGTTAGTGACTGAACTTAACTTTTTATCAATAACCTGTTAAAAGTTTGTTTGTATGATTTCTTTAATATTAGACATAATGGTTATACTAAGGTATTTCATTTGATTGTCATTCCAATTGAAGTTAGAATATTTTTGCATGATTTTAAAAAAAAAAAAATAATAATGCAATTGTTTTACTATGGTTAAAGCTTAAGTTCTAGATTTCTTCAAACTGACTCATATAAGTAATTAGATGCTCTAATGAATTCTCTATATGTCCTATTGCTAGTAAAATATAATCAGCAAAGAGTTAAATCTTTAGTTTGAAATCTTCTTTTATTTTGATATCATTAATGTTCTTATTAGCGAAGGGTTCTATAGCTAATGCAAAAAGTAAAGGTGATAATGGACAGCGTTGTTTTGTGCCTTTTTGTATTTTAAAGGAATTAGAAAAAAAATAACCTATTTTAACATAAGCACAAGAGTTATTGTATAACTTAGAAATGAATGTAATTAGCTCAGGTGAGAAATGATACACTTTAAGTGTTTTAAACAGGCACGACCAACTAACTGAGTGAAAAGCCTTATGTAAAGTGAGACTAATGATAGAAAGTTATTTTTTTTATTTTTATTTGCATAATCTATTAATGTGTGTATTCTTATTATATTATCCTGTACTTGTCTATTTAAAATAAACCCAGTTTGATCATTGTTAATTAGTTTAGGTATAAGTAGATTAATTCTGTTAGCTAAAATGGACATGAACATCTTATAGTTCACATTTAAAAGTGAAATTTGTCTATATGATGAGCAGTTTGTAAGATCTTTATCTTGTTTTAAAATAAGTGACATAAGGGAATATTTCCATGATAAGGGGACTTCAGCAGTTGCTTTTTTATTTCTCTATAGCCTTTATCTGATATTTTAACTGCATCATCCTGTATATAGTTCTGTTTTAAGACCAACTAAGTTTGGCACCTTATTATTTTTTTACTTTTTTATTTGATCTTTTATTTCTGTTAAAGTGAATGGTCTATCAATTTTTTTTTACTTCTCACTTGTTATTTTATCATTTATATTTTCCTTTAGAAAAGTTTTAACTATATCATTATTATCTAAGTTATATGCATTATTATTTATGTTTTCCTAAAATATTTTAAAGCCCTCAAGAATAAGCTTAATATCTGTTCATTCTTTTTTATTATTTATATGTGTTATAATTTCTATGATATGATTTAGTTTATTCATTTTCTTTGATCTAAGAAAACATTTATGCAAGCTTAAAGGGTTTACTGAATATTCTTAAATTTTACGTTTTTCCAAATTTATTAAAACTTTATGATTTAGAATTTCAACATGTTTTGTATTTACGTTTTTAAGTTCAGACTGACTGATAATGTCATTTAATTTTAGATTTAACTTAGTGTGTCTATTTTGCCTTGTAGTATATTCAATTCTTTGTCCAAGTCTCTTGTTTTTCTAATATACCAGTTTGTATCTCTTCCATTTAAGTAAGCCTTTAGTGAATTCCCACAGGACAATGTCAGATACTTCACCATTCATGTTTACTTCTAGGAAATTTTTGATCTCGTTAACATACCAATCCTTGAATCATTTTATTTTACTAATGTATGCTGGTAATTGCCTGTGATATATTAAATTGTCAGTTTTTTAAATAATATTAGAGATTATAGCATTATAGTCCAACGGACATGAAACTATTGAAACTTCTCTGATATGTGATAACAGATTGTTTGAGACAAAACATTTATCATTATTTGTTTGTGCTCCATATTTATATGAATAATGGGTATATTGAAGTAAGTTTGTTTTCCTTAGCTCATATATATTCTTTAAATTCATTAGATTTACAAAATGTGTTAAGTGCTTGGCTGAAGATGTGATTTCAGCTTTCTATTTGCAGTGGAATATTTGTCTGATAAAATACAATTAAAATCACTGGTCATTATGACTTCACGTTTCATGTAATAGGCTATGGTGTCTAAGTAATTATTGCATCTTTAGCTCCAACCCGTGGAATCCAGTAAGAGTTCACCATTTTATCAACATAGGTATATTTTCCTTTAGGCATTATGGTTGAATTATTCCATAAAATGAGGGTGCCTCTTCTTTTAGCTTGAAAGCTAGAACCTACTAAAGCCAAATACTTATTTAATAAAATTTTATTTACATCTTTATTAAGTAAATGTGTTTGTAGAAATACTATTTGAGCTTTGTTTAATTGCAAGTCTTTAAACAGACTCCCTCTCTTTATTGGATTATTCATTCCAGTAATATGCATTTAAAATCAGACATTTATATAAGAGAGGAAAACACAGGTATAATGAAATTTATGTTCAGAACTTCTTATATATACTTTATATATAACAATATGAAATCTTCAACTATGGACAAAACCTTTGCAACGAATAAAAAAATTACCTAATGATATAACCTTATACATTTTGCCAAGGAATAAATTATTCCTAGTTTGTTGAAAAAGACAAACAAACTACCTGTCAAACTCTCCATTAGATTAGCAATGCTTAGCTCGTGCTGATTCATATCAATGTGTCTCATATTTTTAGTATACCTCATCTTAAAAAAAGGCCATCAATGAATTATTATGAATAAGAAAAGTTAAACGGGTATTCAGAATCTTTATTATAAGTTGACCAAACTGAATATCTCTACAATAATATTTCCCTGTACCTCACATTGTCTCCCTGGCTCCCTACAGCAGAAAAATAATCACTTTGAGTGATCAGAAGGCATATGTTGTACAACATGCACATGGAAATTTCCACACTTCTGACACAGGACATTTCTGTAGGGTATATCAAAATATATATCTAAACTCCAAAGAGTTTACATAGAATAGTGCCTCAAGGAATTTCATAAGTTTTGTATTCTGAATGTTAAAGGACACATTAATTTCATCTATGGAGATTTTTAGAATTCTGTGGCATAATTAAATTACAGCAGCATTTTGTACCTATTTAGCAATTAACTGTGAACTACAGGAAACTACAGCATATAATTAATCTAAATGTAAACCTCTACTCCCAGCTGATGTAGAAGTAGGTATGAGATAATGGCCTGTACTCTTGAAACTGTCAATTATACAAACCATATTCATAGACAAAGCATTAATGTAAGATATTACAAAACTCAAAGCTAGGGTCCTCTAGATTTGCTTCAGCATAGTTACGCAAAAACTGATCGGTCAGAAGCACAAATTTATGATGGTACTTATAAAGTACAAATTATGTTTCATGTGGGGGGGTTGGTTCTCCCATTTCATAAGTGGGGGATTACACTCCCACATACTCTAGTTTTATTGTCTAATTCTGAGTTTGTAGTTTACATGGAAGAACAAATATCTTGTCATTGAAAAAAATCCTTTTATGTTATTCTTATATGCTGGATTCTGCAGTCTATGCATTGAACTCAAATAATGCCAGTCTGACAATGAGCTGACATGGTAGGAGGCTGTAATGCAGTTTCCAGAAAGTCTGATCTCTTGAGTTTTAAGTGATTTTTCCACAGAACTGCTGTAAACTTATTAATTTTAACATCCTGAATTTGTAAAGTACACTGAAGCATTTATGATGTAAACTAACATTTGTCTTGAATAAAAAGACAGTTTTCAACAAGTTTTTTTCAATAAACTGATGTATTTTTGGAAAATATTCCTGAAATATATGTATTAATTGAATGGATGACTGACTAAGTAAAGAATTTTTTAACTGATTGATTTATATTTTGTCAGGTTGGTTGCCTACCTGGGCAAATCCATTTCCATTAGAGGCCAGGAGAGAAAAGCTTAAAAAGTCAAGAAACATTACAAACATAACAAGTGTTGAAACTATAGCAGGCAACAGATGGATAATACCAAAATATGCAGGTCAGCAACATGATTCATGCAACCAAGACAAGGTAATAACCATGACAGCAAGCCCAATGGCATAGCAGGATAGAACACTTGACTGTAATTTAGTTAACCTGGGTTCACTTAGTAGCCTGGGTGCAACACAATATAATGCACTATAGCCTAGCTGACTCAGATTCATTTAGTGGTCCAGGTGCTAGAGAAGATGGTGGGGAATGAAAAGAGTAGCTGTTTTTGACTCAAACATCTTCGGGGGGGGGGTTATGGGAGGTCATGGCCTACTGCAAGATTCTGTGGTAGAGACTAGGGGGCATGGTAGAAGTTCAATGGAATAGTGATCACTAATATTGAACTTAATAAACCAGTGACAACTGAAACTCTCTGTATCCCAACGTAAGGGGATTGTGTCTCTCATATCCTTGAAAACATAAATATACCCTTTTGAGATCACTGTATTTTAGAGAAAAGAGAATTCATTGAGGTATGGTAGTCTTAAACTTTAAGCCTAAATCAAGCAAATCATACATTTGTAATAGCGCATTATATTGACAGTCAGCACTGGCTTTCATGTGAGCATGATATCCCAGGCTTCATGAAGAGATAGCTGCTTATATGTGTTAGAAATATCAGAATACATTCAAAATATTGAACAGACTAAATGATGAAGTCTGTAACATTGCCCACAAATGGTCAAAACACAATACCCTGAATACACTTCAAACATGTCCCCTACACCCACTATTGTGGGGGAGGCTGTGTTTTTACATCCCCTGCTACTTCTATATACCAACTCCAACATAGCATTACAATGGGTAGAGGACAAAAAAAACACACTTGATGCTGTACCATGATTTTGCAAAACAAGCTTCTGACTTTTTCATAATATCATAGTAGAGTTTTCAAAAACTTGATCATATTGTCTTGACCTTATGGAGTTCAAGTTTCTGAAAACTTGATCAACTAACAGTGACCCATATACATATTTTATATATATATATATATATATATATATATATATATATATATATATAGTTTACTATCAAATTCCGAATCTAACTCCGTCGACTGCACTTTGTTCGAACACAGAAAGTCAAACACGGCAATGTCGAACTCCAAAAGCCAACCTAGGAACGGGTTTTAACATGGGTCAAGATAAGGGTGATGTGTGTAGTTCGGCAACAGCAGTGAACACCTATCTCGACCCATGTTAAAACCCATTCCTAGGTTGGCTTTTGGAGTTCCGCATTGCCATGTTCGAACAAAGTGCAGTCGACGGAGTTAAATTCGAAAATTTGATAGTAAACCATATATATATATATATATATATATATATATATATATATACACGTGTGTGTGTGTGTGTGTGTGTGTGTGTGTGTCTATAACAGGAGCAGCTGAAAGGAGAAGAAGAAGGCATATATGTGTATATATGTGTGTGTGTGTGTGTGTGTGTGTGTGTGTGTGTGTGTGTGTGTGTGTGTGTGTGTGTACACACACACACACACATATATGGTTTCACTTTGAAAGCTCAAAATACTGAAATATCAAATTTCAGTATCTCGAGACAAAAATAACAAAAGTGAAAATCTCGAAACACAGAAATTGTCCTAGGGCAAGTGAATACTTGCCCATCATGAGGAGATATGCCCTTTTCCCTACTGTAGTGCAATTCTGGAGTTGGTATATATAGTTGGGGAGTGGCAAAACCCCCACATGTGGGGATGGACTTCTGATGGTACAGTATGTACTTTGTAGTTTTGGGCAAGTGTTTACTTGCCCTGGGACAATCTCCATGTTTCGAGATTTCACTTTCGTTATTTTAGTCTCGAGATACTGAAATTCAACATTTCAGTATTTCGAGCTTTCAAAGTGAAACTATATATATATATATATATATATATATATATATATATATATATATATTTATATAAATAATACATTCTAGATTCTGTGGTTTTATTAGTAGGAAATGCATTAAATCTGTTTGATAGTGCTGTTAATTCTTATCACAAAGAACTTGATTCTTGGAAATACTCCTACTAGTAGAGCTCATTCATACTGACTGAGGTCCCCTACATTACCAGTACCTCTTCCAGTTATGATCCAGCAACACCACCTTAGCTATCCTTCCCATTCCTCTTTCTCCTTAATAATCCCATCCAAAAATGTTCCATATCCTTCCACTGGATATACTTTGTAAATCCTCTATTCCACATTTTGCTAATTGGATGAGGTCCCATAGATATGGTATTGGAATCAGTTCTATACATTATATAACATAAGTCATAATAAATGGTAACAAAAATTTCCTTTCCCCCTTCTATTCTGAAGAGAGTTATAATGCTAGTTCCAATACATTCAGGTTACAAACTAGTGCTATTTTTTTTTTTAATTTTGGGGGCCCTCCACCCCACATGACCATCAAGCCTCACCCTCAACAGTCCCAAAGACCCCTTTATTCCTCCTTAGTGGTACAGACTATCTGCCCATTAACCAGCCATCAGGGTAAGGCCATTGCACAAGAGCCTGTTGGCCCATTAGCCCCTTAGAAGTGAAAGTTAGCCTGCCAGGAGTTGTGTTGTCATATGCCATGAAGATAGTTCTGCTCTGTTAGTCACCAGACTTCTTCCCCCTTGCAGATTCTTGCTTCAGAGAGTGCATGTATTCTTCCACACACCTCAAATCCCCTGTCTAAATCGAGCACCTATCATGCAGCACGTCCATTACTCCAGCCCATACCACTACCTGCCATGCACCTTGGTTGTAAGCAGTGCAGTATACTGGACTCCTTCCCACCCCTAGGATGGGGTAACCAACATCAGCCAATTACTCCATCCTTTGTCTGCCTAGTTCCTTCAGTGACCAAACTGCCAAATGAATACTAGCCATCTGGGTCATAGTTATGGATTTATTCCACTAGGGCATTGAGATTGTCTAGTACTAAAATGTCTGACTATTTACCTTCATAAGAAACCAACCCTAGATATGAGCAGCCTGGAGAACATCAGCCTGTATGTAAACTTCCTTTTGCTAGCAAGGTCATCAGAATGTGATTGCAGTTCAGCTCTGATCATATGCAGACTCTCATGACTTCACTGATCCAATCTGGCTTCATAAGAAGACACTGTATTGAGATGGCTCTCCTGGCAGTGGTAAGAGATTAATGTTTTTATAAATTACTGGCCTTTATCAATGTTATGACTCAATGCTAATCCATTTCAGTGTTTGCACTCTTCACTGATCCTTCCAAATCTTTCAGCTGCATTTAATACCATGGATTACTTGACCTTCTTTTAGCACCTGAAAACTTACTATGGTTTGTCCTTCATGGTTGTTAGTTTACCTTTTACCTTTTTAGGGCAAGCTAAAAGGGCTATCTCTAGAGCTGTGGAGAATGTAAAGCTTAAAGATGGGGGAAGAGGTACCACTGCTACATAGATGACGCCCAGTTATATCTCTTCTTTCCTTAGGAATGCATGTTTATCCTTGTTATATTACATAATAGCTTTATTCTATCCCTAGTTTGATGAGGAAAAGTAATGCAATACTTAATTTGGACACAATGAAAGCAATAACCATGTAACCTACAAAGCCCTTCACTGCTCCTAGCTTTTTATCTGTTATATCTATGGTGAAAATAGACTAGAGTTTGTGTCCTGGGACTTGAGTCTGAGTATGGTCCCGGATAATTATCAGACATTAAAGGATTGGGTGTCAGCCAGTATTAAATCTGTTTTTTATTGCTTCACAACTATCTAAGATCAAGTGTTACACTTTTTTTTTAATTATCATTTGAGGAACACTGCAAAGATTAAATATTTGATTCTGTTGAAGGACTTATCATCAGTTATACATACATTGGTGACTTTGCATTTAGACTACTGCAAGCTCCCTTAGCTGGGGACTGAGTAGTGTGGTAGAATGCTGAAGCATGTATTTTAATTGAAGTTGCTGATCACATATGACACTACTGATGTGTAGTTTGCAGTGACAGCCAATAGATTCAAAGTGTGGTTGCAAGATCCTTGCCCTAAACTATTTTTACTTTTATGATTTGGATCCCTGATTTACAAAAATGTAAAAGAACTGTTGGTGCTTTTCCAGCAGCAAAATTAATTTTGCTTTCAAGTTCACTACCTCTGAAATCCACTGCCTTGTATGTTACAGTATGAGCAAGTGGAAAAATGTAAAGAGTTATTTATTTTGGAAAGCCTTTTATCTAAGACATTTTAACATGCGATTTTAGTTTATATGTATAAACTGGGCTAGCTGCCCTGGCAGGCCATTTTATGCCTAGCTAATTTCCCTCAAAGGTGAGAATTAAATCCTATACCTTGTGTCTGTGAGGTAAACAACTTAACCATTATGCCAGCTCCTAACCAGTGTCACTGCAAAACCACATATTACTATTTCATGGCTTCATTCTATTTATTAATACTATACTGAGTCAGCTGATGCTGCAGGCATGTTAGATTGCTTTTTTATTTGTTATATGTTTTTATTTTCTTTATTTAATGTTTTTTCGTTTGTTTTATTGTGACAAGCCTAGGCTCAGAGCTGAAAATAAATCTGATTTTATCTATTTTTTTCCTAGCTCAATTAAAATAACACACTATTTAACAGGGATAGACTGCAATGTTTTTTATATGATATGCTTTTATCAGTGCCTGAGTACCTTGACAGTAATCTGTCTAGTGTAGTAAAAAATGACTAGGATCAAGGACCAATTGCCGTGGTAGTGGTGCTGCGGTAGCGTTATCGCCTCACAGCAAGACGTTGTCCCATTCAATTCTCAGCTAGAGCGTCTTCTGTGTGGAGGCATGCACGAATGGGTGTGCCTTCATTGGAGGTTGTGCATCAGGGCTGGTAACTCGGCATGTAAAAATCCACTACCAAACATTAGCGGACCGGAGTTCCACTGTGGCGACCCCTAACCGGGATAAGCCGAAAGACACAACAACAACAACCATTAGTTACCATATATGGACAGCTTGCATCTGAAATAATGGCAGGTAGTTTTATTGTGATATTTGACCAAAGCCCTTTATCAGAACAAAGTCAATTCTATATTAAAATAAGCATCATTTTTTATCTACAAACATTTTCTACGTGTCTAGCAACTTATTTGAAAACAAATATGACTCACATATAGTAATCATACCTCTCAATCTCTTAGAGCAAGAGCTCTGGACAAAGTCATAAATAAAAGGGGGACAAAGGCTCAAAATAGGGAAAATTTTTAAATGTTGATCTTACAAACTTAGAAAATTGAGAGACTAACAGATTTTGCATTAGCATGAATTTTCTGAAGGATATGAAGTCTGAAACTCAAACGTTTGTCATTATTTTTGAACTTTAATCTTTAATGATTTAGGGCAGCTGCGGTGGTGCAGCAGTTAGCATTGTTGCCTCACAGCAAGAGGTTCTCCAGTTCGATCCTTGGCTGGGGTGCCTTCTGTGCAGAGTCTGCATGTCCTCTCTGTGGTTGCACGGGTTTCCTCCTGGTGCTCTGGTTTCCTCATACATCCCAAAGACATGCTGTAGGTGGATTGGGCACTCCAAATTGGCCCTAGGCATGAGTGCATGCATGTGTGTGCCTTCTGTGGAAGGTTGGACACCGGGCTGGCAACTCAACACCATAAAACTTCACTGCCAATCATGAGCAGACAGGTGATATGCTGTGGCGACCCCTACCTGGGAAAAGCTGAAAGAAGAAGGAGAATCTTTAATGATTTACCACTAATTTGCCAGAAAACCACAATTTTATGAAAAATGGACCAAAAATATGAGGCTAAAATCTGGACATTCTGCGAAAATCTGTACAGTTGAGAGTTATGATATTAGTAATTAATAGATACAGTAAACCAGATGTTTACGTCTTGAGCAAGTCTACTAAGGTTTGTTGTAATCCTCATGCCCTTGTTTCCTGAAAAAATACATCAGTATTCCAGTTTAAAGTATCACCTTCAGAGTGTATGGGTATTAGATTATCAATTTTATGCCAGTACTGACAATTTTTCTCAAGATCTCAGTATGGTTTCTAAACAATCACAAGAAAAAAAGTAATCACTGGCACATCAATATTGTGGGGCCTGTCAATTTGGTTCTTTTTCCTTACTGATTTTAGCAAAGCATGCATATTTTTTATCATCATTGTAACTCTTTTCTTTCACATATTACAGTTATGCTCTTAAAGCCAGTGTCTATATTCATATTTGCAATGTGGACCAAATGGGGACAAGCCCATCAGTGTAGCTACTACCTCCTGCATGAATATGGCACCTGAAAAATATATATATGGCTCTTTGCCTCATCTCTCATGTATCAGTCATCAACTAGACACTGTTTTTTTACCTATTGATCATTCTTATCAACATGAAGAGGTAGCAATGACTAAACTCCTCCACTCACCAGTCAAGTGTGAATGTGGCAGAGGTGGAGTTCAAAATAATTTTTTATCAAATTAATGAATTTGATTTCTTTTAAGACCATATGTCAGTTGAGTTGGCAGTGGTTTCTGTAGATTCCAATACTGGCTAAGCCAGCTTAAAACATTTGAAGGTAACCAAGCACTATACTGCCCAGTGTTTGAAACCACAATATTTTGGTCCACCTAACACTATTCTTCCTCAAATAGGATTGGGTCTTTTGTGGTTTAAAAAGTGAGGCAAAGGTTACCTTAGAACAGCCGATAAGCATTTGAGTATAAGGAGAGTCAAACTGTTGATGCACTGCATGGTGCAGAAGGATAAAGCCTTTACTGTGCTCTAGATGGCCTATGTCTGAGTAGTGGCATGGATGCTGGAAGGATGTAACAGGAAGAGGAAGATGGGAGTAAGTAGCCAATACCAGCTCACTCATCCTTGGCTTAGGCTTGCTGCAATAACAGCATTGACAGCCTGATGTGTTCCATGCTGGAACTGGGTATAACTTTTGATTGCAAGGTTACACATGCATGAAACTGTGCATGTACATCTCATAGACAGCAACAGATTAGTTTGCAAGGCTGCTATTGGGTGAGAAGTGTTTAGGGTACACTCTCTTGCAGCAGTATGATGCAGCGCAAGTGAACAAGGAGAAGAGATGGTGACAGCTTATGGTCAACTGTTAGCAAGGGTGAGGAAAAAAAAGAAAATTCTGATTAACTATTGGGATAATTAAAGAATTTAAGGCCTTTAGTTTTCTTGGTTAGAAATTTTGCGGTCCTTTCCAGTTAAGTGATGTGCTTGGATTTGTACATAAAAAGGGGGCATTGCATTCCATGATGGGTTCAATAAGAGAAGAGTAAAGTGATAGGATGACTTCTCTGGCTCTTGAAGGTATTCCCTTGGAACTTAATTTGGCAAGATAGAAGAACTTTCTGGCTGTGGTGGAAACATGATTATCAAACTTGAGAGAGAATTGTTAATATAAGTACCTTGGCCTCTTATGACCATATCTGACCAAAGACCAGTACCATTTACAATATATGAGGTGGGAGAAGTTTTTTTTTTTTTTTTTTTTTTTTTTACTGAACTTATGTGACATTTTCTTCCATTTATATTGAGACTGTTTTCAGTATACCAGTTATGTGCATATTCCAGCCCTTGTTGGACCTGTAGGTTTTAAGTGCATACTTCTCAACCTCATAGTACAAGAAATCTGGACAAAGCCAAAAATTATGGGGACAAAGGCCCATAATTAGAGACAGATTTTAATTATTGCTCTTACAAATGTAGGAAGTTTATAGAATAATTGGTTTTGTTTTAGCATGCATTTTCTGAAAGATGTGATGTCTGAAACTCAAATGTCTGTCTTTATTTAGTGACTTCAATCCTCAGTGATATGCCAGAAAACCAGAAATGTTATAAGGAACAGACCAAAAATGTGAGTAAAAAATTAGGACATTCTGCAAAAATGTAGAAAGTTGAAAGGTAAGTATCAGTGTATGAGCAGATAACACTGCCCATCTTGCAGTTACCATCAAACTTGGTCAACTACACTTCTAGGATATTGGCTTTGATGTACTAATTACAATTTCATGTTCAGAGTCTGTACCAGTAACTTTCATAAGTGGACTATTGGACAGCCTGTTTGCAATCCAGGGGACATTATAGGGATTTACATCAACTTTGTCTAATGTTTTAGTGATACCAATATGTAGGATAGGGTCATAGGCCTTGGTCAGGATAAGAAACGCAGTGTCCACTGTGAACAGGAGACAGGAAAAAAATGATTGGGGTCTAGATCAGTTAAGCTGCCAATATACACATACATGAGTTTTGCTGTGGTACACATCATAGCTTTGCACATAAGGCTGGTAAGGCTGATGGGCCTATAAGTCCCAGAGGTATCACATTGGCTATTCTCCAGACATCAAGCACAAACTCTATGGATAAGCTGAGTTGAATGGTTTAGGAAGAGGCTCAGACAGCATATATTATCATTGATGAGAATGCAGCCTGAGATGTTGTCTGGTCACATGGAAGTTTTTTTTTTTATGATGACAGTGTCACCAGACTAGAAATTGCTGATAATTTTGAACCATAATTATAGATTTTAATTGCTTTAATTTAAATAATATATTACCTGTGTGAGTGACCGCTTTTTCTGCCAGATCCTTTTCTGCCATATCTTTGACAATAAGGACAAGGGTAAATGTAATGTATCATTTATGGGCAGTTTAGAAGAAATAATCAACCATCACATTTTGCAAGATTAAAAGAAGAAGATAATCCTGAGACATCTCACACAATCATGGGGAAAATGTAAATTTCAAACTGACTCTGACTGGAAGCCACGATTATATCTTTGGTCTTGGCAATGTGAGGAAGACATTTTAACCAGTGAACCACTATTCTAGTTTGATAGTTGTGGCTTCTCATGTATGAACATGTGCCCATAGTCATAAATCAAAATACTAACCAGAACATCACAGGGGAGAAACAATGGTCATTAAATTGTTAGAAAATTATGTCATATTAGTCCTGTGGCTATCACTGTCACAGCAAGAAATGAAAATAAATAAAATAATTAGAAAATGTTGAAGCAAGGCAGGATATTCAAAAGAGAACAAGGAAGGATGCCCGGCAAGTGGAATACTTTTAAATTGAAAGTTGTCTCTTGATCCAGTCAAAGAATGGATCAGCTCAGTGGGATGCCATTCAAAAACGATGTGCTAAAGTAGCTAGGTTCACCCTGCTTAGGTTTCACTGAAGGACGTCTCAGATGGTTCATAAATTATCTCCTCAGCAGACTCAATTCAAGTTCAGTATAATAACTCTAGCAACCAACCCAGTTTATATTTTGCAGTTGCCTAATGGTCCATCATTAGACCTTTCTTTCTATATTAAATCTTTCCTCTAGATCTATTCAAACTACACGTGATCATCTATACTGACAACCACATCATGTCAGAAAGCAGAGAAGATATTTAGGAAATGCAAGCTTTCCTCCAGTCATATTCCATCAAGCCTTTTGTTTGGTTCAAAGTGAAATCAATTTAGTTAAAACCAACCCAGCCCTTTTTGGAATATCGTATTGACTTGTCTCTGTCACCCCCCCCCCCACATTAAAACAATGTGTTTCCATCTCCTTTGTTCAGCCATACATATTATTATTATGTTTTGTCTTTGTGTTGACTTCACAGATAAAGAAGTCCTTGCTCAAAAATACCCCACAAAATTACCACATTATTAACTAATGACTCCTACACTGCCATAGCCAAGTGAATGCCCATTCCTAAACTAGAATATTCCCCTACCCTGTATGTGTAGACTGGTAGAGAAGGGTGAAGGCTGCCAGCCTAGCCAGATAGAATTGTGCAGATAGTTCTATAATTTGTAAATATGAATGTAAACTACAGGCTTGTTGTCTTAAATGTAAAGAAATACTGTTACATGTGGAACCGGAAATAAATGTGACAACAGTGCACTCTACTGACCAAAGTAAAGCCTAACCCTTTTAAGTGGACAGTGGTGCCGAAAAGTCTAGATGAAGGCTTCCTCATTTTGTTTTAAGGCTAAAGTTAATGGCCAGAATTTACATGTGGAATGTCCTTTATTGTTCTAAGTGTAAAAGAATGTAAATGCAGTTTCTGTCAGCCTGGGAACACCAGGAAAGTGTGAAATTATGCAATATTTTATTAGAACTGCAGTTTCAATTTAAACAGAGAGAACCAGAAGGCATTAAGCATTTTTCTCTGACTATCCAACTCATCAGCGCTGCCTGTTTTCTTATGTAAGTTGTCTTAGACTTGTGTTTTCTTTTAGATTAGCTAGGAACTATAAAGTTTAAACTAAGTGTTTTTCTGTGATGTCAGAACTGTACTACTGATTTATTTGAAGTATTTATGTGTGATCTCTGAAATCTTTTGACTAACACTGTGTAGTAGAAAGTATTGTCTTGTGGGTTTGAATTATTTATTATTAAATATTTTAAAACCTTTCAACTGTGGCTGGTTTTGTGTAGAGATAATTTAAGCTCTTTAGAGTACTTGTATGCCTTTGGTAAAATTATACAAAGCCACTCCTATAGTTTTAGCTGTGGGCTACACTACCAATTGGATAATAATATTGCACAGTAAGAATTGGACACTCTTTTAAGGGCCTTTGAGTAACTGATAATTATTAGCTGGCTGGTGGCAGTGATTTCTACCGTATAGTCTGGGTAAAAGGGGCACAGCTGGAGAACCTGTGCCAGTCTTCCCCAGAAGTGTCTGTGTAGTTGTATAAACTCTTATCTCAAAGTGTGTGTGTGTCAGCTACTTGGGCAGGTACATGAAGCACTGGTTGGACAGAGAGGGTGCTGGAGATTTTAGCTTGCCCAGCTGGCTGAGATCTGGACCCTATAGCTGTGCCTGTGGGGAGTCTTATTGGGGACCTGGAGAGCAACGGAGTGACCAGCCCCGGACTGACTGTGATCTCTGTGTGCTCTTAAGGGAAATTGCACTTTACTGTGTGTGTTTGTTATCCTTTCCTCCTATATGAGACGCCCACTCTGGTGTTGGTGGTGAGGATTGAGGCTCCTTGATTGCTGGGCAAGGGCACAGGCATCACACTGTATAACATTATGTGGTGTTCGGAAAAAAAAACACACAGTGATCTTGCAGAACCAGCTTAAATATGATTTGAAGTTTCATTGACTTTTCTGATGATAAGCAACACCACTGCATTCTGCTTAAAAATGTTTACTGTTTCCCAGTTTCTGAATAAGGTTATTTGTTTCTCAACTCTGATAAATAAAACTGTTGTATTTGAATTTCTCTCCATGCTTAGCTAATAAACACTCCTAATCCATGTTGCATTATCCCTTAAGATGGCATCAACTAGGGGCTATATCCCTCAATAAACCCAGATTACTGTCACTAATGAGAGAGCCTTTTCTAAAATAACATCTGCTATCTGGAACTTTCATCCTGCAAATATCAGAAATCTCTTCACTGGGGCATGGCCAAGAGGCCAGACAGCTAAGAGCACTAATATCTAGCTTTTCTTTTTTTCTTATTATTCTTACAGGAAATTGTATTATTGTTCACAGTTTCATAGGTGTGTACTAGGCTAATGGCGCTGGGGCCTTTACAAGCCTAGCCCATAGGATTACCCTGGCATTGTGCCACTCGACCTCAGTTCCCAGTGCCTCTGTCAAGCAGAGCCATTGGAGTGATCCCCAGGTTGAATTTTCTATTTCCCATCAACTCATGAAGATTTCTCTTGAAGATAGCCTGTGAGGCACTCCACTTGACATGCATGGGAAGTCTATTCCATAGCATGGGCAGTCTCTGGGTTATGAACCTGCCCCTCCAGCTAGTTCTGTTGATTGTGGTAATGAGGTTGAGGTCTCTGGAGCATGTAGTATGGAAGGACTGGAATTTCTTTAGATGTAGCATTTCTAACAGAGCTGGGTCAGACATGGCTTTGTAAGTCAAGCAGAGATAGCCTCTAAGTAGGTGATATGAGACAAAGAATAGTTGGAGTTTTTTGAGTCTGTCCATATAGGACAAGTGTTTAAGGCCTGAGATCCTCTTTGTGAAGTATTTTTGCGACCTCTCCAATTGTTGTAGGTATCTAGTGCGGTACATGCCAAATGAGGCATTGTACTCAATGACTGGCCTAATGAGGGAAGAGTAGAGGGAGATAATGACCTCTTTTCTTCCTGGATGCAAAACCCTTAGTAATGAGATGTGCTACATCTCAAGGAGTATCCGATCACAGTGGCAATGTGGTGGTCAAAAGAGAGGTTGCTGTTAACCTGTGTTCCCAGATCTCTTATGAAACCTTCTGTTTTCAGTAGACTACCATTGATGTGGTAATTCATGGGAAGTGGGTTTTTCCCAAAAGAGATGACGACACATTTTTTGGCACTGAGCTTAAGGCCATGGTTCTGACACCAGTCATTGGTCTCAGTGAGGCCTTTCTGTAGGATGTCAACATCTCTTGGGGAGTTAATTATAGCTCACAACTTGCAATTGTCTGTGAACTTTGTCAGCCAGAGTCCATTGTGTTGGTCTGGACTTCAGAGAAGTAGATACCAAACAGGAGAGGACCCAGGACCAAACCCTGTGGGACTCCACTCATGGCTGGTCAACAGTCTGACTTGGAGTCAGCTACTTTCATACTGTGGGTTCTATCTGTGAGCCAGTTTGCAACCCACCTAGTGATATATGGGTTGATGCCTATCTTAGTGAGTTTTTCTGTGATTCCTGAGTGGGAAATGGTATCAAAGGCCTTGGGCAGATAAAGGTAGGCTGCATTTGCCACCTTGCCTTCATCCACAGCTCTGTTGACTGACTCAAAGAAGTCAACCAGGTTGAGCAGGCATGATCTACACTTCACAAAACCAAACTGTGTGGGATCCAGAGTTTGGAGGGTCCCTATATCTTTGTTTATTATGTTCATGATGATGGGTTCCATAGTTTTGCATATCAGACTTGTCAGGCTAATGGGGTGATTGTTCCCATGGTCTGTAGTT
Source organism: Protopterus annectens (assembly GCF_019279795.1). Lineage (NCBI taxonomy): Eukaryota > Metazoa > Chordata > Ceratodontiformes > Protopteridae > Protopterus > Protopterus annectens. Next base: position 402,289,138 of record NC_056751.1, on the reverse strand, counting down.
GCTCCTCCTTTGTGAAGAGGGATGACTGTGGTAGGGACAAAGCCTGAGATGAGGTTGTGATTGAACAGGGCACACAGGTGAGGTGCCAGTTCACTATGTAGTTCATGTAGAACACAGCCAGGGATATTGTCAGGTCTCATAAAAGCTGTATTCTTGACCCTGGACAGTGCTGTTTTAACCTGTGCAGCAGTAATACTGGGTGCCTGGCAATCTACTGGTATTGTGATTGGCCCTTTGGTGGGAGATAGAGGGGTAAAGTTGACACTGTCTGTCTGCCAGTATATTGGCAATATCTGTTGGCTCAGTATAGGAGGTGCCATTGTGCAACAGCTCTAAGCAAATCTGGGTATTGCCGTGGAGATTCTTTACATAACTATAGAAGGCCTTGTGGTTGTCTTTACTATCTGCTGCAATTCTGTTTTCATAGCTATCTTTAGAGGATTTGATGAGGGAGCTCAACTTTTAGTTGAGGTTGATAAGGGAGTTTTTCCAGTTTTGGGACTTCACCTTATTTCTCATCTGTGTGCTTCTTCTGATGTAGAGTTTGTTTACAGCAGGGGACCACCAGATTGGCTTCCTTTTTTTGGAGGAGAGCATCTTGGTTCTATTGGGTATGGCGAGATCCATGCATTTGTGTACGTATTCGTACAGGGCATTAGTGTAGGATTCTGAGGTCATACAGCTGTTCTCCAATTGCATGGGTGCCGTTAAGTTAGCCACCTCTGTTTTTAGGACCCCAAAGTTATCTTTGAAAAAGTTTTTCATGGTGGTTACCTTTGCGGTGGGGGGGGGGGGGGGGTGGATTTCCAAGGTGATTAGTTTGTGGTTGATCTAACCAGGGAGGAGTTGACTATTGGTACAGAGCAAGTGTCACCCATTTCAGTAATGACCAGGTCAAGGATGTTGCTACCTCTGGTGGAGGTAAGAATGAGCTGGTCCAGGGCATTGGAATTAATGAATTCCAGGAAATGTTGGGCAAGTGTATTGGTACAGGAGTAGTTTTCCCAGTTAACGGCAGGGTAGTTGAAGTCGCCCAGTATGAGACTGTTAGGTTGGACCCTAATATTCTCCAGGGTGCTTAGGAATATGGACTGTGAGTCTTGGGTCATGGTTGGGGACCTATAGCAGGCTACGACCTGAATCGCTGTTTTACCCAATGTTAGCTGCACCTGAAGTATCTCTGATGTGTCATGTTGGGCTACTAGTCTGGAGGTGTGGGCATCCTTTATGAATATGGAAACATCACCGCCTTTGGAGCTTTGGTCCAAGTTCTGGGGCCGAAAGGTATGGAATGAGTTATAGCCTGGTAGTGCAGGGGTGTTATCTGCTGACTTGAACCATGTCTCTGTTACAGCACAAATGTCAATATTCTCCATTTTAAGGAGGGCTTCAACCAAGTGCATTTTGAGATTTAGACTTCTAGCGTTGAGCAGCATGACCCTCAGATTGCATTTGTTTGTAACTGTTATGGTGGTAATTTGGTCTTTGGAACACCACCTAAAGCAGGCACTATAGGGGTGGCAAGAGCCTTGGCCAGTATCTGGAAGCCCAGGGGTGACAGATGCAGGCCATTTCTGGCAAAGCATCTAGGTCTGTCAATCATGTCATCCCAGGCAGACAGATACTGGATCCCCTTAGAATGACACCAGAAACTTAACCAATTGTTGAAATCAATCATTTTCTGCTTGTCCTGTGCTATCATTCTGGGTGATGGTAGGAGGCTGCTCAGAGCTAGGGTCATACCCGTCTGGGCTACATAATCCGAGAGCTCCTCCATGTCTGTTTTCATGTAGTCCAGGGAGGTATGTCTCAGGTCATTCACACCCACATGTACAATGACAGAGTCATATTTGTACCTGTTGTTGAGGGAACTGAGTGAGTGTGTTATGTGGCTGATCATGGCACCTGACAGGCAGCTGACTGTTACTTTCTCCTTATTCAACCTAGTGAGTGGGACATCAATGTGCCTCACTATCGAGTCACCTATGACTAGTGTGTTGGGCATGCTGTTTTGTCTTAGGGGCTTTAATTGATTGGTACACTGTTTAGGAGAGTTATGTGTCTCATGATTAGTGTTGTGTTGTGTTGTGGTGGTCGAGTGCTTTCTGCCTTGGAGGTCTCTGCTGTTTGTGTAGATTTTTATTGAGAGTCTCTACAAAGGTGGGTCTGTGGTTTGTGTTTTTATGTGAAGGCAGTGCTGGTGTGTGTTCTGGAGGGCTATGTGTTCCATGTGGTGTGGTGCAAGTGTTGACCTTCTCTTGACCAGCTATTCCGGTCTTGGCTGCAGGTGCATGGCTTCCAATTTGGATATATAAGTGCATCTCTTGCAAGTCTGAGTGTTGGAGGGTAAGAGGAGAGGGTTGTCAGTGTACATGAGGCAGTTTCTATATTGCCTCAGGATGCCCAAGCTCACCAGGCTAATAGGAGAAAGCACAGGGAAGTGACCTTTAGACATGCCTGGAGGGGTGGGCATTAATAATAAGTAATGGAGTCGTTTCCTTGTAGAACGCTCAGTGCTGGTAGCACTGTTCTGTGCTACAATAATTGCTACAAGAAGTCTGGTAAAGTACTAGACTAATAAGCTAGTAAAAGTGCAGAAGAGAAGAGAACTAGCAGATCTAAGGGAAAAATTGAAGAGCACCACGCAGAAGCTTATAAAAAGTCCTGGATACAGCAAATCTGTATCGGGACTACACTAGTTCCAGGAAAGACAGGAAACAGTTTTTTTTTTTTTTGTTAGTAGAAAATGAAGAGACAGAAGATAATGAGATAATTAAATATTCAGAAGATAAAGGGGTGGGTTTTTGCTAAGTTCTCACTATTAACAGTAGAATGAGCTGATGTAGTGTGACTGGGGGAAGTGTCCAGTATCAACTTTATACCAGAGGCGGGCAACTCAAAGCCACCAAAACAAAAAGACCACCACAACAACTGGGACGTGGGTGGGGAAAAAATGTACAGATTACAGAGATATTAAATCAAAAGTGGAGACAATAAATGAGAATAAACTCTTATCTTTTCTCTTATCTTTTCTCAATATCACAGTTGGCAGTAGGTCAGTCTGTCTGCAGCAGCTTGAGCAACAGGTATATCTGATTTAAAACACTGGCTATTTAAGGCACAGAAACAGAAATCAGACCAATTACCCAAACAATAAAGATGCAGGAATACTCTGGCTAGATTAAACCAGTTTTGTTCACTTCTCTCACTAAGAAAACAGATAGGCCTGTAGACAAAGGATTTCACTACAAACTGAGGTCAGCACTAACAGATATTCAGCTGTATCACACAACAAGAAGGAAAGTAAAAAACAGCTTCTTCGATAGTAGAAATTTGTTCAGATTGCTTTTAATTACTTCATTAAGTCCAGTTGTTTTCTGCTGTCTTGTTTTATATTGTCTATAATTTGTCTATATTGCAGAGAAAAAAGTTCAAAACCTACTTATAAGAAGGACTTTATCATCTAGTTGATGTTTTTTTAAGGAAACAACTGCTGTGCTTTTTGTTTCTCCTGTTAGAGGTTTTTACATAAGTGATACAGTCATGAGTAATTCAAAGAACTCACATCAGGAGAGCATGATGAAAAAGGAGCTATAATCCATCATAGCAAATATACAGGAACTTTCAATCAAAATGGATGATTTGGAGAATAAAATAGACAATATAAAACAAGATAGCAGAAAACAACTGGACTTAATGAATCTGAACAAATTTCTTCTATTGAAGAAGCTGTGAATGACATTGATGGCAGGCTGACTGAATGTGAAAGTCATAATGAGTTTCTACTTAAACAGAACAATAAACTTATAGAAAAAATGGAAGATTTAGAAAGTAGGTCAAGGGGGAATAACATAAGAATCTACGGGGTACCTGAAAAAGAGGAGGATAGTAACATGGTTCAATTCTTAAACAATTGGTTACCAAAAGCATTAAACCTGCCTGAATCTTTATCATTTGAAACTGAGAGAGCTCATTGATCTTTGTCAAAACCAGTATCTGTCGGTAACTCCTCTGCTCCAAGATACATAATAGTTAGATTTTTGTCAACCCAGGACAAGGACTTGGTATTAAAATCTGCCTGGTCAAACCCTCCTGTTAAAGTAAATGGTAACAACGTTCACTTTGATAATGATTATAGCTTGACTGTTATCACTAAAAGGAAAAAATGTGCTTCTTTAATTAAATCCCTGAAAAAGTCCAACATTAAGGCTCAAGTAGTGTTTCTGGCTAAAATAAAAATATATGGAAATCATCAATTCCAACGCTTTGGATCAACTTATCCACACCCCCACCGGGGGCAGCAATATCCTAGACCTGGTCATCACCAACATGGGTGACCAGTGTTCCACACCAGGGGTCAGCTCCTCGTTGGTCAGATCCGACCACAAGCTAATCACCCTAGACATCCACATCCTGCTCCCACTCCCCATTAGGAAAACAACCGTAAAAGATTTCTCCAAAGCCAACTTCACGCTTCTTAATACAGAAGTGGCAAACTTCATGACACCCATACAGATGGGCAATAGAGGTACAACTGCTGAATCCTATACAAATGCACTTTATAAGCGCTTACATGAGTGCATGGATCATGCTATCCCTAACAGAACCAAGATGCTATCCTCCAAAAAAAGGAAGCCAATCTGGTGGTCTTCTGCCATAAACAAACTCTACAACAGAAGAAAGAAACTGTTGCAAAAAAGAGTAAAATCCCACGATTGGAGGAACTCCCTGGTCAGCCTCAGTAAGAAGCTGAGATCCCTCATAAAATACTCCAAAACTAGTTATGAAAACAAAATTGCCACTGATTCTAAAGACAACCACAAAGCATTCTATAGCTATGTCAAAAATCTCAATGGCAACACTCAGATCTGCTTTGAGTTACAGCACAATGACACTAAATATACAGAACCAACTGATATTGCCAACATCCTGGCAGATAGGTTCAGTGCTAACTTCACCCCCCTCTCCCCCCTAAAGGGCCCATTTTTATACTGGAAGAATGCAAAGTTCCTGTAATCACAGCTGCATAGGTAAAACTTCACTCTCCAAAGCCAAGAATACAGCATCCATGGGACCTGACAAGATCCCAGGCTGCCTTCTACATGAACTACAGAATGAACTGGAACCCCACCTAAGTACTATGTTCAACCATAGTCTCACCTTAGGCTTTGTGCCCACTAAATGGTGCACCATGACAGTTATCGCACTCCACAAGCGGGGGCCACAACAGACCCTGGGAACTACTGCCCCATTAGCCTGACGAGCCTCATCTGCAAGGCCATGGAACGTATCATCATGAAACTCATAAACAAAGACATTGGAGATCTCCAAACTCTGGATCCCACACAGTTTGGGTTTGTAAAAGGCAGATCATGTCTCCTAAACCTAATAGACTTCTTTGAAGTAGTCACCAAAGCCATAGATGAGGGTAAGGTGGTTCACACAGCCTATCTAGATCTCGCCAAGGTGTTTGACACCATCCCCCACTCTGGAATTATAGATAAACTCACTAAACTAGGTATAAATCCCTATGTCACAAGATGGGTTGCCAACTGGCTTACTGACAGAAACCACACCATGAAAGTAGCAGACTCCAAATCAGACTTCAGACCAGTGACACATGGAGTACCACAGGGTTCAGTCCTAGGTCCTCTCCTGTTTGGCATCTACTTCTCTGAAGTACAGGCTAACACAGAAGGTCTTTGGCTATCTAAATTCGCAGATGACTGCAAACTGGGAGCCATAATTGAAACACCTAATGATGTGGACATCCTACAAAAGGGCCTCACTGAGACAGATGCCTGGTGTCAAAGACATGGTCTCCAGCTCATTGCCAAAAAGTGCATTGTCATCCCCTTTGGTAAAAACTCTGTACCCTTGAACTACCACATAGGTGGTAGTCTACTTAACACCGAGACCTTGGGATACAGGTGGACAGTAGTCTCTCCTTTGATAATCACATCACCACAGTGGTCAGGAAATCCTTCTATGTGGCACACTTTATCACAAAAGGTTTCTCATCCAGAAAAAAAGAGGTCATTGTTCCCCTCTACTCATCACTCATTAGACCCATTATAGAGTACAACGCCCCTTTTGGTATGTACCTCACAAGACATCTACAACAACTGGAAAAGCCACAAAAATACCTCACAAAGAGGATTACTGGCCTCAAACTGATGCCTTAAGCAGACTGTCTCAAAAAACTCCAGCTTTACTCTGTCACATATCGCCTACTCAGAGGCAATCTCTGCCTAACATACAAGGTTATGTCAAACCCAGAGCTGTTGGACATGCGCCACTTAAAGAAATCCCAATCCCTCCAAGCAACACGCTCTAGGGACCTAAACCTTGTCGTCACAATAAACAGAACATGCTGGAGGGATAGATTCCTGTCCCAGAGACTTCCCATACACTGGAACAGACTACCTATCTTTGTCAAACAGAGCTCCTCATTAATGCTATTCAAGAAAAATCTTGATGATTGGATGGGTAATAGGAAATTCACCCTGGGGATCACTTCTGTGGTTCTGCTTGACAGGGGCACAGGAAAATAATTTTCTTGGGTGGCAAAATCCAGGATACCTTTTTGGCTAGGCTTGTATAGGCCCTAGGGCCAATAGCCTAGTACCTACCTATGAAACTATGAACCTATATCTGTCTGATGGTGAGAGGATCTTCAACGCCTTACAGGAAGCCATATACTTTATTCAAAAGAAAAATATTTTAACAGACATTGAAGAAATGGATTGGTCTGCACAAAGTTTGAAGAGACATGCAACAAAAAAATGAATGGTCTGTAAAAGAAGGAGCCAAGAAAAAATAAAAGACAAATAAAAATGATGTATAAGCCTAAACTTTGTAATAACTAAATATTTTGCTTCCCAGTTTTACTGCAGTGAAATCTCAACAAGGTAAATGTGTGTTATTTCTTGTCCTTCTCTTCATTCTATTCTTTCCTTCCCCTTCCTTTTCTCTTCTTTGTCTTTTTTTGGCATACCCAGACTCTCTATCTCTTCTTTTTTAATTAATTATTTTGGTATTGGCCATTTTAACCCATACTTTTACTTTAATTAATCTTTTAATCACCCCCCCTTTCCAGTAATTGATATTAATATGATGACTTTATATCATTAATAGTTTTGTTTGTAAATGCTTTAGAATCACTGGTAGTGGATGTGAATGAGGTTCTGTGGAGAGCTGTTGTTTCAGCTACTTTTTTTTTTGTTCTGGTATGTCAGGGAGAGAGGGGGTATGCATGGTTGAGGTATATGTATTCAAATAGAAGTGAACAAGATTTGGTTCAGTTAAATGTCTTTATTTGTGTTTAGTTATTGCCAGCACCATTGCCAAAAAATGAAACAGCCTACCAAGCCATACAAACTCTACCACCTCCACTACTCAGTTTAGAAAACTCCTGAAAAAACATTTTCAGACTATTTGGCTATGCTCATGCCATTCACTAGGCTTACCCTTATAAAGGCAACTCCTCCGTACCCCAACTACTCTCAGACAGTCTGTTTCATGAATACGACATTCTGCCTCTTTTTAGGTCCTTTGAGTAGATGTCTTTTGATACTCTATACCTCAATGTTTGACTTTTGTATGAACTGTTAATTTAATGTATTCCATACTGTATGTATCATCTCCTTGTGTGTATGCAATGAAAGCTCTCATAACATGAAACAAATGTTCCATGTAATTGCCTGTTATTCTATGTATGTGTTGTTTGGAGCTTATCTCCCCGGGCCTCCGCTGAAAATGGACCTGTGTCCAGTTGGACTTTCCCGGTTAACAAATGTAAAATAAAATAAAAAAAAAAATAAAATAAATGAAATTTGCTTTCCTTAGCCCCTGACTGATGTGTCATTTCTTTATGGTAGCTTGAGCCTTACATAGTTGTTCACTACATGCTCCTGTTTTAATTTTCCCAACTGATGGCATTGTATTGCAGATGGGATCTGTTTTTTGGCTGGCAAGCTGTTTAATACCTCTTTTTCTTGACTTTGCCACTTTGAACTACAGTAGCAAGTGACCTTCGACCTCACGCAGGGCGCCTGGAACACAGAGATGGAATGGTGAGCATGAAAAAATAAACTGCTCTCCCTAAACATTGGATTTTTACTAAAAGAAGAGCTGGAAAGGAGACTAAACTGATGCTAAATAAAACGTTCTGCCACAGATTCAATAAAATAAGTGAGAAGGTAAGAAAAACATTAAATAGAACTGAGTGAAACCTCTGGATAATTAAAAAAAGACAAAGACATGTTTACAGTATGCAGAGCATTTGGTTTAGCTCTGATAATATTGCATTTGTTCTATACATGCATGAAATGCTAAATTGGTCTCACAAATCTTCATACATTCAAGAGGTCTAATGATTGTTTTATGTTCCCATGTGCATTACACTTACTCTTTATATTATGGTGATAGTGACATGACATACATTGTGCTGTTCAAAACCTGAAAACTAAATTAATATATTGCATATGTTCATAAATAAAAATCATATGACCAGCTCCTATACACACAGAAGTAAAGTAATATTATGATTTTTTTTTTTGACCAGCTCTTATACACACAGAAGTAAAGTAATATTATGATTTTCTGTCATCTTTTATTCATAATACTAGTTGAAATGGTTACATTAATAGACATATAAAATACATATATATATATATATATATATATATATATATATATATATATATATATATAAATCTAGGACTATTGAATGAAAGTTCAATAGTCCGAATCCCCAATCACTGAACACAACTCAACAAAAGTGCTTTCACTGAAAAAGCACTTTCATTAAAGTGTGTTTTTAAAAAAAAAAAACATTACTTTTACGTTTTTGCAGGGGGTAAGCCCCCCTGCACCCCCCACCCCCCTACTTAAATATTCTCACTCGAAGATCGCACTACAGTGAGGAAAAGGGATTTTTCTCTTATCCCCACTGTAGTGCGATCTCCAGTGAAAAGCACTTTCATGCAAGTATGCCTGGCCGAATCTGTTTTGGTTATGTTGCCGTTCGGTGATCCATATGGATCCCATATATATATATATATATATATATATATATATATATATATATATATATACAGAGGGAGAGAGACAGATCTTTTTAGAGTGGTTGTTATGCTATAACACTTAGCTCACTTCTTAGACATGGAGACTGTGTCTTAATAAGATTAATGACTTGTAAATTTCTTTAATGTATGACATACATGTGAAGGAGGATCTGTGGAGAGCTGTTGTTACAGTTGTTTTGAACAGAAGTCTGGCTTTATATGAAAGGAAAGTTTGTTCTGTAATATCTTCTAGAATTGCATATCTTTCCTTAACATGTCCTACTCATGTCACAAACAGAATTAAGATACTTTGATCAAGTAGTCTTGATGTCATTTTATAGCAGTTTGGCAGGATGTAAATTAAATTAGGGTACAGAAAAGTTTTAGTAGCTGACCTAAAATTATTATACTGGAAAATGTATGATAAGTTAAGAAAGGATGTTGAGGTTGTAAGTCGAGGACAGTGTGTTAACAGTTTACCGCATCTTACAGTAAGTCATTATGGAAGTTGCAGATATCATTTGCACATAGGCTGATTTAAGTTGAAACGGTTATCTTAATTTATGTGAGATTTACTGAAAGTTGAGCTGGGTGGGGTAATGACCTTACTAGACATGATGACATATTCCTAGTTGTACACTGAGTTTTATTTTAAGTTATGATTTTGTCATTAAATGTCTGCTTCTCTCAGACCATAATAGAATGGAGGTCTTATCTCAGAGAGATCTAATGACTATTCCATAGCTGAATTCATCCCTAGACTTGTTTGTGCAGCATTGTTAGACCTTGGTTAAGTCACAATGGAGGTAGATGCCAAGAAGATAAGAGTTTTGTAGGGAAGGAGATCTCACTGAACTAAATCTCTCACATAATTTTAATGAACTAAATATTAATACATTTGTCTTACATCTATGTGTTCAAGGGGGGAGGAGGAAGGAGGAAAGACTCTTGGCATATTTTATTCTAATTATCTATATGTGTATAAATGTTTAACAATTATATCTCTTATAAATAAATTGATAGAATATTGACTTTTCTTTTCTCTCTTCATTAAAAGCAATTTAAATAGTGTTACAAACCCACACATACTGAGTCGGGATAACATAGTTAAATACATATCTCAGCTGACTAGACAGCAAAGTGTTTTCAAAATTACTTAATATTAGTACTGCAATATTCCGGGTTACTATACATTTATAATTATCTACAGAAAGTGTTATCTTCATATAAGGCAAGAGCTGAAGACAATATATTTGGATTGTGAGATGTGGATTGAAGGTGGTTTGATTATCAAGCCAGGAAGACATTGTTCCATGTGTATCTTTGTATATAGAGTATCATTACAAAAATCAAAAGTTAAAATGTTTGTTTCATCCATGATAACTTATTCTACAGGTTGTTACGAGCCACGATATGTAAAAAATCATATTACAGGTGTTCTACTTATGCCTTATTCACATGGCAGTATATAAATGTCTATCGCTTAATATCAATGGCATTAATAATAATATTAAAAGAGCCAGTTAACTCAAGTTTATTAAATTGCATAAAGCACATATAATATTTTTACAGGAGACTCGCTTGCTAAAAAAGACTTAGAAGAACTGTTCTTTAAGGGTTATTCAATCTTGACTGACTCTTGTTATAAAAATAAAAGGAGAGGTACACTTATACTATGGAAAAACTCTGCCACCATGCCTAAGATATTAAGAACTTTTTAGGATAAATTCAGAATGTTGTGTTTGGTGGTATTAGAAATTAACAAGAAATGTTATATATTAATTAACTCTTATTGGTTACCTAGTTTGGGAATAAGATTTGTAAACAAATATTTAGACACCATAACACTATATGCCAGAGGTGAAATCATCTTAGCTGGAGATAGTAATTGCTTATTATCAGACAAAGATACCTCCAGAGTTAATAAACTTAAAATAGCACAATCCAAGAAACTGAATTATTTTATCACTTCAATGAACTTCAGAGATATCTATGATCTAAAAAACAGCAGAATCCCTAAATTATACCCATTAATCTTTTAGATTCAGAACCCAAACAAACATAAATAAGGTTTTTAATTTGAATCATTTATATTCTAACATACAAGAAGTCTTAATAATATCATGTCTATTCTCTCATCATAATGCCCTCATGTTCAACTTCTGTTTAAGAAATGATGATTTAATTTTTTTGGCAGATAATCCCAGCTTACATAGTTAAACATAAAGGTTTTAAAGACTGGGTTTTAAATGAAGTCAATGCATTTCTGGAAATTAACAATAATGATGAGGTAACTGACATCATGTTATGGGATGCATTAAAAGACTACTTATATGGCAGAATAAAGAACTGGTGTATTCTAAAAAGAAAAGAATGTGATAGAGAACTACTATAACTGCAAACCAAAATAGATAAATTAAAATTAAACTTAAAATCTAATGATAAGGCTGCCCATACTGAATTATCAAATTTAAACCAAAAATATTTACAAATGTTAAACCACAAAGTTTTAATTAATCTGGAAAGACTTAAGTTACAGTCCTATTCTGTAAATCCTAAACATTTATATAAGCTGGCTATGAGGACTAAACAAATTAATAACTTAAATCATATAAATGAAATTAAATACACAGTTAATAACTCCACAAAAAAACAACTGATTTGAAGGATATAGTGGAAGCTTTTAAAACATGTTATAAATCAAGTAATGATAATAATATTTCTTTATAGAATTATTTTATAATTGATAAATTTATCCAAAATAATGTTAGAAATAAAATATCTAAACAGCAAAATAAGAGACTAAACAAACCAATATTATTATTGGAATTGAAATATCAAATTAAAAACGTAATGAACAACAAAGCCCCTGGCCTAGATGGAATAATTCTAAAAATTTATAAAATCTTCCCAGACTCAACATTAAAAATACTGTTAAATGCATTTACTATTATCAAAATTGAATTGAATGTGCCTCCTTCTTGGAAATATTCTTTAATTTCTGCTATACTAAAGCAAGGTAAAAATCTGCAACTATGTTCCTTTTATCAACCTAATCTTTGTTAAATATTGACTGCAAAATCTTTGTCTATATTGGTTAAGAAGTTAAATAATATATTACTTAACTTAATAAATCATGATCAGACAGGCTTCATATTACACTGGAAAGTTCAGGATAATCTTATTAGATTATTAACTTTAATTGATATTGCAAACAAGACCAAAAAACAGCTTACCATTATTAGCCTGGATATTGGTAAAGCCTTCAGTCCTATTAGCTGGACGTATTTACATAAAGTACTTAACGGATATGATTTTTCTTTGGAATTTATTAATTTAATATTAAAATTAGATAATGATTCCCAAGCATATGTTAAAATTGGAGCATGCTTATCAACATCATTCAAAATCTTGAATGGTACAAAGCAAAGTTGCCTGTTGTCACCTTATTGTTTGCTCTATCAATAGAACCCTTCAACACACTTATAAGAAATGACTCTAATATAAAAGTATTCCCTTTAAGTAGTAAATACTCTTCAAAAATTCAGCTGTTTGCAGATGATATTCTTATAACAAGTAATGATATAGATTCATCTTTACATTATATCAACCAATCAATCAATCTTTTTCAAAATATTTCAGGTCTAAAATGTATTCAGAGCAAGACTGAAACACTATTAATTAACAGAAAATCAATAAGAATTTGCAAAACTATAAAAAATATAACTAGGAGAATAAATCAATTCAGTATCTAGGGATTAATATCCAACCTACTTGGAAGGAAACAATACTTAAAAATTATACAAATCTGATAAACACAATCAATAAGTTAATTAATAATTGGAATAAATTTTTTTTTACTATGGAGGACAGACTCACATTGATAAAAATGGTCATATTACCCAAAGTTTTATTCTATACACAATCTTTGATTTTAGTTCCTACAAAAAATTTCAAACAAATAAACAATATACTGATTAAGTTTCTTTGTTTTCTACAAATACTGAGAATAGCCTATAACTGGCATGTAAGAGGTTGGGATAACAATTGGTTTTGCTAACACTGGATTATATTCAGAATCTACTGTTATTAACATTGTATTACATTGGTTAAGTTCTAACTATACTTCAAGCTGGAAACAACTACATGAAACTTATATAATATCTAGTACTAGCTATGATGAGCAAATAAGTCACTTGTTAGACAGTAGCAAAATATATTGGATAATACAATATTACCATTTGTATAATAAGAAATGTAATCATTTCACTTATGGTATCTATCAAATCCTCAGTACCTTTAAAAGTATAATAGAAAGCAATTATATTGTTAAACAGCTATTTTTTCTTATTTTTCCCATTGTGTACATTCCAGATTGCTTAGAGTCTTTAATAAAAGCAAAATGCTAAATTTTAAACACAATAACCTAAAATTTTGGTATCAGTTTCTAGATGATATCAAGATTCACTCAGCAAATTTTCTGTGAGCTAGATATAATGTAAATCAAGATAATTGGTAATTTCTACAAACTCTATGACAGTTCATTAAGAAAAAGGTTAAAATTTCAATAAGCTCAGAAACAGATTTTTTGCCAAAATTGTTACAACTCTTAACATGTAACAACTCGATAAACACTGAAAATAGATTGACAATTTCAACCACATATAAAATATTATAGGATGAATGCATACCATTCCACCCATCCTTTTGTGAGTACTCTACAAAGGTAAATAAAAAAACCATTTTCAGCAGATAATAAAACATTGTTATTAAAATCTGTAAACTACACCACATCTTCTCTTTATTGAAAGTTGTTTACTTGGAAATTAATACATAGAAGTTTTTTCACTCCCCATAAAATTGTTATTAGTTCTAAAATAAAGAAACAAAGTGTTGGATTTGTGGTAAAACTTTAGAGGCAAATTTGGTCCATATGTTTATCAAGTGTAGAGTTGTTTTACAATTTTGCAATGACTTCAAACACTTTGTAAAGACATTGTGGTTGGATAATTGTGTTATCACTGATTCCTTGTTATTATTCAATGTTCCTATTCCAAATGTAATTTCAAAACATCAAATACCTCTCCTTTGGTGGCTTTTGGCCATTGCCAAAAAAGTAATCACAATGACTTGGAAGAGTAAACAAGATATCTTATTTATTGACTTTGTATGTTTAGCTAAATGTGTATGTAAAAAATAATTCCAAACTATTGCTATCAGAACATCTAATACAACTCATAAGAAATTAACCTGGCAGAAATTACAAGTTTTATCAGACAAATATTAATGCTACATATATTTATATTTAACTTTGTCATGGATGATTGTATGTTTATACTTTTATGTTTTATTTGCTCATATTGTTAAATTTTGGATATAAAATCAAATAAAAAGTTGTTGGAAAAAAATCTCTTCAGTCTTCAAGCTTTAGAAATACATTATTTTCCATTTTAATACATATTACCTTCTGTTAATGATACATTGGAAGTAGCTAAAATGTGTAATTACAAAACTGCATTGTATTGAAATTTACTGCTCACTGCCTTCTAAATGTGTAGTGTTTCACTGATTATGTAACAATACAATGAATTTTCTGCATTCAATAATTAAGTAATATTTTTAAAATACATGATCTAGTTTATCTACAAATTTTAAATAAATGGAAAATAGAAAAAAGGAAAACATATATCCTGCAAACTAGTCTTGCTATAATAATAAATCTTAATATAGAAGTGAGATTAATGACTGGTTGCTAACACGTTATACTTTCTACAGGTCTAGGAATGCCCAGTTAGACTATTTCCTCATCTCTAGCTTCCTCTCCACTGTATGCCTCACTGCAAACATCAGTTGGTTGTACTGCATTTTGAGTTGAATCTGAACTGCTAATCTCATGTCTTATTTTCTACTATTCTGTGTATTCATTTATCAATCAGTTCTCCAGCACTTTCATGCAGTATGGTAGGAGTTTGATACCTCTATACTGTCTGCTGTTATAAATATCCATTTGTTCTTGTACACTGCCACTAGAATAGTTATTATCCAGTCATTTGAGATACACCTTTCTCTCTGTACTGCTATGAGTATCCTTAGGAACAATTTCTCCCCTAACTTTCCCAACATCTTTATCATATTTGCAGTAACCTCATTGGAGCCTACTACTTTCCCTGACTGTCCTGAGATAGTTTGACTTCCCAGAAACATTGGTAGAATTAGTGCAGGCTATGTACAATGATATAATGACATATGCATGAACAGTGTTCAGACTCACAGATGGGTTCTCAGTGGGATTGGGTTTGAGCTCCAAGCCCACAGCTGTTCATTCTGGAGATGGACTTCATTTTCAAACAGGTCATTGGGGATAGATAAACAAAGTTACTATAAACAAATAGTGTGGCATTACAAGCTGACTCTGAACAGGAATTTCAGCAAATAATGGAATGGCATACAAAACTAAAGGCAAATGAGATGAAACTGAATACAAACAAGACAGATGTCATGATAACAAATAGGGGAAATCAGAATAAACTGAAAATTGAGATACAAAAGAAAAAAAAAGTGGGACAGGTTAACAGCTTCAATTATCTGGGTGAGTGGTTAAGGAGAATGGAGGTCTGAAAGAGGTCAAAGCTACAGTCAAAGGGGCTACTGCAAACTGGCACAGAGTGTCAAGGGTAGTGTGTGACAAAAGAATGCCAAAGAAGCTCAAAATTAAGGTGTATAAAACAATGGTATGACCGATAATTCTGTATGGTACAGAATCCTGTGCAGTGAAGGCAGAGCAACTGACAATGCTAGAGATGCTGGAGATGAAGTGCTTGAGATGGATGGCAGGATTTTATGCTGTAGGACAGATGAAGAAATGATAGCATCAGAGCAGACGTCAAAGTACTTCCAATTGCAGAAAAGGTCAAAGAGAACAGACTGCAGTGGTGGGAACATGTGCAGCAAAGCAGAAAATGGTTTGATGAAGAAAATTAGGGAGAGACAGTAAGAAGGCAGAGGAAATCAGGACATCTAGTCAAGAGATGGATTGGTTGTGGTGTCAGAGAAGACCTGCCTCAGTCAGTTATGACTATCAAAGAAAGAGAGTGGCACTGAATTAAGAAAGATGGTGACAGTTGAAGCCATACCCTATTCTATGTAGAAAATCAGAAAAAAGGGAGTTGATGATGAGGATGGTGATGACAATGACTATTACATCGTGATGTATATTGAAGTGATCTCATACTAAAATATTAATCACCATTCCTATAAAAATGTATATACACAAGTACAGTACCTTTAATCTCTGATAACATAAAGAAAAACAATGTTAACAGAGAAAAGAGAATCTTTAACATATAAACTAATAATAGCATTTAAACACATCAAACAAAAATAACAATAGTAAAAAGATAAGCACAAGTGCACAGCAACGTTTCAGTTTTAACATTAAAAACATCTTATTTATTTATTTATTACTATTTACTTACTTATTTCTATTTGGTTGCAAGGCCTCTTTTCAGTGGAGACCTAGAGAGAAAAGCTCCAAAAACATATTCATTGATAGAAAAACAGAAAGAGATTACAGCAGACGCTTTGTGAGTGCAAACAATATTTGAAGTATACTAATTACAGATTCAACATACACTAGGTGTCTAGGTATGTGCAACAAGTAGCAGTTATCAAAAAAAAAGTCAAAAAAGAGGGATTGCAGTAGAAGTAGTAGTTGGGTAAGTGAGTTGTAGAACAGTGGAAACAGGAGAAGAAGAAGAGAAAGAGATCAAGAGTTAAATGCTGACATAGAACCAAAGGTACTGAAATGTATAATAATCTGGAGGAGTAAGTGTAAAAAGGGTAAGGGGGGATTGCATCGTTAATCTACATGATCAAGGTTAAAGAAAAGTAGAGGTCAGTGATTCACATCAACAGTTAAGAAAATAGAAAAAGTCTACAGTTACTGATGAGAGGAGAAACTCTGCAATTGAGAAAAGGAATAGTGCAGTGGGGGGAGGGGCATCTGATTAACAAGGTGATGAAGAGCAGGGGCATTCTTTAGAATTAAGGAGATGATTGTTGGGATTTTTATTAAATTGTTTTGAGTTTGAGGTTGTCTGAAGGCAGGTGACATCTGGTTCCAGAGTTTGGTCACCTGGCATGAGTAGAATCCTAGCTTTAGATCACAGCATATTGCTTTAGTCTAAAATTCATTGTACAGAGCGAGATATAAACCTAGATAGCACCAATGCTCTGAAATATCAACAAATAGAAAAGGGAAAGATAGGCTTCATGCACAAAACAGCACCATGTAGCATGACCATTGCCACTGTCTATAGAAACCAGTATCAGTGGTTCAAGGCTAGCTAGTTGAAGGTTATATTCTTATAAGAACTTTGCAATCTCACCCCATTCAATATAATAATTACAAATTATTTATTATATTTTCTGTATTTATGTATTTATTTAAGTGAGCACAATTGTCCATTTTATTTATTTAGAACGTAAAAGCACCACCAAGAAGTAAACGCTCCTGTGACCCTTAAAATAAAATAAAAGACGCCAAAAATACCAAGCATTCACTGGAGCGATCCATGGCAGTTACCAGACTCAAAATATACTACAATACACGGAACTCAATATGAAACTGCAAACGGATTATGTAGAGACAATAATGCGACTGCGAAGATATAAATCAATTTATTGAAGTAAGCGCTTTCACCACTTGGGCTTCATCAGACTTTTCAAATGACAATAAAAGCAGGTATTCAAATACTATTGCTTGTCTACTGATTGGTCTTTTAAAACGTTGATGTCATCACAAAGTAATACATTCTTACAAAGTTAAAACTCATCATTAGAATCATTAAATATAACAACTAGTTTTCATACTCACAAGATAAAGTTTAAAATTTAATAAGGCAAACATTTCCACAACAAATAAGTGTATATAAAATTCATACTGGATAACGGTAATAAAAATAGCGTTCACAATCCCTTCCAATATACTAGGCATACAAAACCTAGCAAAAAGACATGTGCTGAAAAATAAATATTCACGGGTTGACCACATACAAAGACCTAATACACTACAATACTCAGACGGTACAAAATGAAAAATAATAAAATTTTTTTGTCAACTTATAACAATGCTTTCCTAAACGAGAAAAACATATCAATCATACATCTTATTCTGGTGAATATTTCAATGTTACTTCAAGGAAGTATATCTATATCGAATGTATTCCAGCAAAATCAATGTAATATAGCAATGACATTTAAAAATATGTATATAAAAACCTAAGCAAATGGGGTTATTGTAATAAAAATAACATTTCAAGCCTAGCTGTAAACACTTCTTTAACCACAGAACCATATCAAATAGGGGTGGTTTAAGACAAATCTTTAATATTTACATAGCCCTCGTTAACCGTTAAAACAAAAGGAAGTCATCGGAATTCCTTAATGTTGGGGCTTCAATGCCTTCACTCTTCTGTTCTTAAGAATAGGTTTTAAAGGTATTTTATCATTTAAGCCTGGCGGTTTACTGCTCTACATCTTACAATCCATCTAACCTCACATTCTTCAATATAATTTTCAAGATCTCCACCCCGTATATTTATATTAAATACCTGTAACACTGAAAATTTGAATATATGTTCTTTAGTTTCTTTAGTTATGTTAGGAACCTGGGTGGGAATTCCCAGATATGCTTAGAATTAGTCCAAAATGACAAAAAATGCACCGAACCCACAGACATTGCCAACATCCTAGCTGACAGGTTCAGCGCAAACTTCTCTCCCCCCCCCACCAAAAGGGGAAATATCTATCCCAGCAGAGTGGTGCCCCCCTGACATCTCAGATGCTCAGGTAAGAGCCGCCCTCTCCAAAGCAAAAAACACAACATCAATGGGACTAGACGGTGTCCCAGGCTGCATCCTACATGAACTCCAAGAAGAGCTAAACCCAAACATAAAACTACTGTTCAATCTCAGCCTTATTACAGGATATGTACCCAAAGAGTGGCGTACAGCAACAGTGGTCCCTCTCCACAAAGGTGGTGCCTCAACGGATCCTGGAAACTATCGCCCCATAAGCCTAACTAGCTTGGTCTGCAAAGCTATGGAAAGGATCATCATGGATCTCATAAATAAAGATATTGGGGACCTACAGACACTGGATCCTACCCAGTTCGGCTTTGTTAAGGGCAGATCCTGCCTCTTAAATCTGGTTGATTTCTTTGAAACAGTCACCAAGGCCATTGACGAGGGGAAGGTGGTCCACACAGCCTACCTGGACCTCGCAAAAGCCTTCGATACAATACCCCACTCGGGCATTATAGATAAGCTCACCAGCTTAAATATAAACCCCTATGTCACTAGATGGGTTGCAAACTGGCTCAAGGACAGAACCCACATGGTTAGAATTGCTGGAGCCATGTCAGACTCCAAACCAGTTACAAGTGGTGTCCCACAAGGCTCAGTCCTGGGACCTCTCTTGTTCGGTATATATTTCTCGGAGGTACAGGCCAACACGGAAGGACTGTGGCTGACCAAGTTCGCAGATGACTGCAAACTGGGTGCCATAATCGACTCTCCAACCGACACAAGCATCCTCCAAAAGGGCCTCATAGAAACATCCAACTGGTGCCAAAGCCATGGCCTCAAGCTAAACGCCAAAAAGTGTATAGTCATCCCCTTTGGCAAAAACAAAGCGCCCACAAATTACCATATAGGTGGTAATCCATTAAGTACAGAAGAAGTAATTAGGGACCTGGGAACCCAAGTTGATAGCAATCTTTCATTTGACAACCACGTGGCCAAAGTGGTTAGAAAAACATTTTATATAGCCCACCTAATCATGAATGGATTCACATCTAGATCAGGGGAAGTCATCGTGCCTCTTTACTCATCCCTCATCAGGCCCATAATTAAGTACAATGCCCCTTTTGGGATATACCTTACCAGACACCTGCAGCAACTGGAAAGACCCCAAAAGTACCTCACCAAGAGGAACAAAGGGCTCAAACAGATGCCATATGCTGTCCAGTTAAAGAAATTCCAGCTCTACTCAGTGGCATACCGCCTGCTCAGAGGCGATCTGTGCATGACGTATAAAGCCATGTCCAACCCGGAATTAATGGACATGCTGCATCTCAGAAAATCCAAATCCCATCGAGTAACGCGCTCGAGAGACTTGAACCTCAGCACTGAAATAAATAGAACATGCTGGAGGGACAGATTCATAACCCAGAGGCTCCCTTCACTCTGGAATAAAATCCCAGTCCAGGTTAGAGTCCCTCATTGACTCTCTTCAAGAGGAATCTTGATGAGTGGATGGGAGATCATCGGTTTACCCCGGGTATCACTTCTGTGTCACTGTTAGACAGAGGCACAGTATACTAACCTCGAAAAAGGGCATAGCAAAATTAATTTAAAATGGGTGGCGAAAGCCAAACACACTCTGGCTAGGCTTATAAATGCCCTAGGGCAGATAGCCTAGTATGAACCTATGAACCTATGAACCTAAATGTGATGAACCTGCAGCAATGTTGTGTTTAGCCAAAGCATTAGCTTCATGGCCAATGTGAATGTGGTAAATATGCTCCCTAATCCTTTCACGGAATTTCCTACTTGTTGTGCCTATATAAAATGCCTGACAGAGCACACATCTAGCAAGATAAACAATGTACTCTGTCTGGCAGTTAGCAACTGCTTGGAGAATAAACTCCCGATGTAATGACGGATGTAAGAAGACATTCCTGGTGTCAATATATTCACATTGTTTACATTTGTTACATGGCATCATTCCTCCATCTGTTAACATTTCATCTCTATCGTTCCCATTGAGCGGTTGATGGCATAGTATTTGTTTTACATTTTTCTTATTCTTAAACAAAAATTTAGGGTTTTCACCCACTATTTCACCTATATTCTCATCTAAGAGGAGAGTGCCCCAATGTCACTGAATTACCCATTTAATTAAGGGTGTATCCAAAGTAAAGAACATAGGCACCTTCAGACAGTCATTATACTTGTCTAATGTAACATTGGTCAAGCCACTAGAGTCTGAAAAGTATGGAGATGCTCTAATAGTCCTCATAGGTTTAGTTTCAGTAAACATTTTATTAACCTCAGAATGACTATACTTTCTCTCTACAAACCTTTTCTAAGTTCATCAAGTTCTTTTCCATACCCCTCATCCTGAGGGTTAAGTCTAGATGCTCGCATTGCTTGGCCTCTCATTACATTGTTGAAAACGTAGTTGGGGTGCATACTAGTACTATGTAATAATGTGTTCCTATGACAGATTTTCCTATGGACACCTGTATTCAAAAGGCCATTCCCTAGTCTTTCAATGTATATATCCAAAAAAGATGTGCTCTCTCTTGATGAGGTCATAGTGAATTGAAGATATTCAGTTAGACTATTGATGGAATCAACAAATTCCATCAAACTAGTATCATCCCCACTCCAAATAAGAAGCAAATCTTCAACAAAATGTTTGTAAAACCTCACATTGTTTCTAAAACTTTCCAAGGGGAACAAAAATTCTTCCTCCCAACTATCCATGAAAATGTTAGCATAACTGTTCGCACATGATGTGCCCATGGCCACGCCATCGTTTTGAATATAAACACGATCATCGAACAGAAAAATGTTGTTATGCAATACAGTTTCAAGGAACAATGTCAAAAGATCAGTTGCTTTGGTCTGTAATGAAGAGTGATTGGACATATAACATTGTGTCTTCTCAACACCTACGTCATTAGGAATCACTGTGAAAAGACTTTTGACATTGAGTGTTACCAGAATATACAATTCATCAGCACCTACATTACTCATATAACTATATAAATCTATTTTCAGACTCATAACTGAAAATATGAAAAAGAAAAGTTAACTTAATACTGGACTTTTTATATTAATAATGCTGCATCTCATCAAATCACACTGCTCAAGGCATCTTTTTTCTGCATATTCGATACTTAAAAATATACAAGATATACGAATGCATGCAATAATCTTACCTGATCCAAAGAGAAACTTGCATCTTGATAGCATGTAGCACATTCATCTTTCTGTGCTTGTGCATACCGACATTTCACAATGTCTTTATCTGGATCATGAGCCATTATTTTGTATGTGGTAGGACAATTACGAGGAACCCTTCAATAGAAATATTTGTATTAGTGAAATAAACCAGCTCATGAGTTCACTGTTTTATGCTATTTTTTCTGCCGATATGTTTGTGTGTGTGTTTGTGTGTGTGTGTGTTTGTGTGGGTGTGTGTGTGTGTGTGTGTGTGTGTGTGTGTGTGTGTGTGTGTGTGTGTGTGTGTGTGTGTTTGTACATATATATATATATATATATATATATATATATATAGATTCTCTATGAAACATCAGAATTTCAGTACATCGACCATTGACTCTCTGATCAAGGTAGATCAGAGGATCAAAGTACTGAAATATCGACTAGACAAAAAAAAAAAAAACAACTAATACGTAAAAAATTCTCATTTCAAGCCCCCGCGCACCCACCCTCACCTTCCTGCTACTTAAATATACCAACTCCAAGATCGCACTACAGTGAACAAACACAGTAAAGTTCTTATATATATATATATATATATATATATATATATATATATATATATATATATATATATATATATATATATATATATATATACACACACACACACACACACACACACACACACACACACACACACATATTTTCATTCATGCTCTGATTCCACATTTAATTCAACCCATTTCAGGGTTGCTGAGGAGACAGACAGTATCCTAGCACCCAGTAGACAGAAGGCAGACAAAGCTATCCTGGATGGAGTATTAGTCCTTCTGTCCCTCACAAGACATGCGCACATACTTACTCATACACATCATGCACACATATAGGCAATTTAGATGATGAATCTAGGGAATGTAGTTGCAATGTTTCAAGAAACTGAAGCATCCAATGAAGGCCCACAGTCACAAGGAGAGCTTGCAAACTCTACAAAGAAGGCATCTTAGCAAAGAAGTGAACAGGATAACTAAGTGCTTTGAGGCAGTGAGTCTAATGACTGCAGTACTCATCTAGTGGATTACTTGTAACAACAGAATAAGCAGCCCTACTTATCACAGTAAGGCAACACATTAAGTATCAACTTCTACATCGTACTTCTAACAGCATATGATGAAGACTTGATGCAGAGGCATCAGTTTGATTTTAATTGAATTAATAAGGTTTTTTGATTTATTTCATCTTGGTTTTCATTTTGTGTTCTAGGCAAATTTTTATTTTTATTGGGATTTTTTTTGTGGTGCAACACATGCATGAAAACCTTCTTCACATGAAAGGATATAAGGCTTCTGCTGTTGAAGCCACTGGCCAGACTACAGTGACAAAAATGCACACAATCTATGTATGATTGTGCATACAGATTGAGCACTCATACATAAAGCACCGCAGAATAGTCAGAAAGACAGTTTGTGGACTGGATACAAAATACTATGCATGAGAAGCTAAGTGGACATGCTCTGTGCTTCTTAGAATATCATTATCAAGGAGCCTGAGTTCTTGAAAGATAAAAGTGTGATATAAACAGATGTTCTCGCAAGCTGTTAATTAGTGAAGAAAATACAATGAGAAACATTCTAATACTATGCAAGGAATAGGCCTTAAGAGGCAGATAATGGACTACAGTATCAGCACTTAACCACAGGAGAAATTGTGGTGGCTTCCAGAAGAGAAACCACAGAGAGGCTTACTGATGATAGCCTTGATGATAACAGCTGCAACATCTAGTAGACCTGAAAGACTGCAAAACATTTTCTGAGTATGTCATGATGACATCAAAAAACTCTAAAAATAAAAGTAGATGACTGCTAACTATTCTTTTTTGGAGAACATTCCCTGTGCCTTGACTTTCTACTTTAAATTTTAGACATATGTAAATCTATTTTACCTTAACTTGGAAAACCAAAAACCTCATCTGTCTCCAGGAATGTTGAAGAGGGTGTATTTCTTGTTGTCTACTAAGTAGAAGTTTGCACATAAAAATTATGCATAAATCCACTGTCTCCATCTACCATAAGCTGTCTTATCCAGCATGTTACTTGCTACAGTGCCTTCCAAAAGTAAAACTCAGAACAAATAGTGGAAAACTTTGAACATATTAACAAACTGGATGAAAACCATTGATCACTTAGTCTGCAAAGCTGCTTGTTCACCCCTCCCCCTCACCACTATGATAGTAACCAGTACTTTTCTACCTCCACCAAACCCAACCTCTCCTAGAACTTCCCTGTTGTGATGCAGACCGCCAGATGCACAGTATTAGTAACATTTAAAGAAGCCCAGAAGGGTACACAAAATATATATTTTTTCTGTACAATTTGGTCACTTTCCTTTTGTAGGAAAATCATTTATTTTTAAAATTCTCCCTGGCATAATTTCAAACTAACACAAATGTTTCAGTTTCCTGGAACATGACTGATCAGGGTTGCAGTAAAAAAATCCCACTGTAAACATTTAGCAACAACAGCCTGTTAAATGCACATTCCTGCTTTTATAAACTGAAGTAATGTTATCTTCAAGGGACATTGACAAAAGCTATATCTTGTTAAATGCCAATTCCTACTCTAATAAAATGAAGCAACATTATCTGCATGGGACACTGACATTGACAAAGTCTGCATCCTGTTAAATGCCCATTTCTGCTTTAATAGACTGAAGTGACATTAGCTTCATGGGACACTGACAAAAGCTGCCAGTACGACTGACTGTTCT
Organism: Protopterus annectens; assembly: GCF_019279795.1. Classification (NCBI taxonomy): domain Eukaryota; kingdom Metazoa; phylum Chordata; order Ceratodontiformes; family Protopteridae; genus Protopterus; species Protopterus annectens. The sequence goes on along the minus strand of NC_056751.1, from coordinate 402,264,291 downwards.
ACTGTCAAATCCAGGTGTCAAACATTTTTGGATTGAATGGAGTACTTACAACCAATGGAGTAAGCAAACCAAACACCAAAGCTATGCCTTAATATTGAAAGCATGTTCCCTGGTTCTCAACGTAAATACAAGAACTCTACATCTATAAATTCTTAAAGCATGAGCAACCTTTTTTGGAGTCACCTGACTTGCCAATTAAATGAATAATGATCACATTAAAGATCACACTGTGTCTGTCCAAGAATGTAATCGGAGCCAAATCCAGCATTAGGTGATCTAGGCAGCTGCCTAGGACCCATGTTAGCTTTGGGAGTAGATAAAAATGAAATCTTTGAAAAATAAAACAAAGACAGAAGACTTCTGCAAACACAGGATAGCTTTAGCCCCTTACAGGAAACTTTATGAATTCAGGAGGGCTTTAGGACCTCCGGGGAGACCAACAAGCCTCAGAAACCTCATGTAATGTAAAATCATGAGAAATTTTAGATTTAAGGTTAAGATCTTAACCATTATACCAGCCCAACCCCTGAACAAACACAGATGCCCAAAGAGCATGACATCAGTGAGTGGAAAAAACAGAAATACCTACAGAGTAACCCAGTGAGTGGAACAAACAGAAATACCTACAGATTGTGACACAGTTAATGTAGCAATCTGGATATCAGTGAAGAAATGGTGTGTGTGTGTGTATTTATAAAATACCCCAGCTAGGGAGCTGTCTAGTTAAGTGACTTTAGTTAGAGTCAGATCCTGAGCCTTGATTATTAGGAGGTAAGTGCCTTAAACCTCCACATAATCTGACAGGTCTCCTTTAGATTATTTTTCCTGTTGTTGTTGTTGTTGTATTTGTAAATCACTGTGGATTACAGTCTGTCAGTCTCAGTTACAGATTTTCATAATTATGCGGTTTAGTGTTAGCGGTGCTACAGGTAGTACATTTGCCTTTGGTGCAGAAGATTGTAGGTTCTCTTCCCATATCAGGGTGACTTATTGCTGACACTACTGTGAAGCATAATGGGGGGACGTGGATCTATGGTCCTAAATGTGTCCTCCTTTGGATCAGATAAGTATGAACCTATTGTCAGTTTGCCATCCAGTCCCTATTGCATATCACCAGTACACCAATTATTATTATTATTATTATTATTATTATTATAATTATTATTAATATTTGTTTTTTAGGTAACATAGGCAATTTATTCTTCAAGGGCAGCAGGCACTGCATTTGAAGATGAAGCACTGAAATGCAAAGTTGTTTGCCAGAAGCAACCTCTTCATTAGTTAGTAATAACGGCTCACTTTAATGTGTTTTCGTTTCCCTTTGACTTCATCAGACAACAGAATACTACATCCACAGTGCTCATCATTTAAATACTATGAATCTCTTCAATTAAACAATTAATTAATTCATTCATTACAACAGCTGTTTATGCTAAAAACCATTAGAACAATGAAGAAGTAAAAAGCAAATATGCTAGCTTAATTTATAAAAAATCCTTATACAAACTTTAATATCCTTGATTTAATAAATACATACAAATCAACTTAATTAATTCAATACATGTATATAAAAGTATATATATATATATATATATATATATATATATATATATATATATATATATATACTAATAAATAATATATATATATATATATATATATATATATATAGACACATAAAAATAAAATAAAATCAAATACAGTTCTTATACTTTGGCGCCATCTAGTGAAAAACTTTTTTATATTGAAACAGTAACATATATATGTGAAGAAAATTCACTGTTGACCATAAATTTGATTTAATAGAACAATATATTACTAAAAATATTCTTACACAATAATTGAATAAATCAACCACTACTAATAAAAACATTTTATATCAATCAAAAAGGCCAGTTCATAAGAGCAAGCAGAATGACGTCAAGGGAGTTGGATTTTAATGAAGAATGTGATATATTGTATAGGATGTTTATTGAGAGAGGTTACCCACCCGATCTGGTTCAAAATATTGAGAACGAAGTCAGGGGTGGAAGAACAGGTAGATTTAAAACCATTTTAGGTAAAAATATGGTCTTGGAAAGAGTTAAAGAAACCTTGACTAATTATGAAGGTGAAAGTAATTTTGTCACAGACTATAGTGGACAAGCAATACAGGTCAGAAAAATCTTGGAGGAAGAATGGAGGAAGTTTGGGGAATTGTCTGACCTTAGTTGCCTTTTTGTACAACCCCTGAGATGTACCTATCGGAAAGGTAGGAGCCTTAAAACCCTTTTTGAGGGTAAAAATGGAGTCAATAGGAATAAGAGAAGTAAAGTTGGTACATTTAAGTGTGGGAAGTCTTCTCAATGCCCACATATATGCACAAAAAATACAATTTATATTAAAAGTAGGGATGTTCTTATTCAAAATAAGAATTTCTCAAACTGTGACACAAGTGGGATTATTTATATTGCTTTGTGCAAAGAGTGTGAGGCATTTTATGTTGGTAAATCCGAAAATAAATTAAAGAATAGGATATACGAACACTATTATGAAATAAGAACCAACAACACTAAAAATGCACTTTATAGGCATAAACTCGGATGTCAGCTAGCAACATTTAATTTTTTTGTCCTTGAAGTTGTTGACAAGGACATTAGAGGGGGCCCGTGGGAGACATCCATAGAATACAAAGAGCTACTGTGGCAATTGTTTTTAGAGGCAAACACACTTCCAGGCCTCAATGATGTTATTTTTATTGCCCCAGTGCTTAAAATGAGGGCGGCCAAGCTTTAGAGGTGTAAGGTAGTCCAATTGATATAAAATGTTTTTATTAGTAGTGGTTGATTTATTCATTTATTGTGTAAGAATATTTTTAGTAATATATTGTTCTATTAAATCAAATTTATGGTCAACAATGAATTTTCTTCACATATATATATGTTACTGTTTCAATATAAAAAAGTTTTTCACTAGATGGCGCCAAAGTATAAGAACTGTATTTTATTTTATTTTATGTATCTATCTATCTATATATATATATATATATATATATATATATATATATATTGTTTATTAGTATATATATATATATATATATATATATATACTTTTATATACATGTATTGAATTAATTAAGTTGATTTGTATGTATTTATTAAATCAAGGATATTAAAGTTTGTATAAGGATTTTTTATATAAGTTAAGCTTGCATATTTGCTTTTTACTTCTTCATTGTTCTAATGGTTTTTAGCATAAACAGCTGTTGTAATGAATGAATTAATTAATTGTTTAATTGAAGAGATTCATAGTATTTAAATGATGAGCACTGTGGATGCAGTATTCTGTTGTCGGATGAAGTCAAAGGGAAACAAAAACGCAGTGTGGAGAGTGTTATGCGTTAATGGTATTTATTTCACTGTGCCCCATTAAATTTCAACGAACTCAGGTCTGCTGCCTTATTTCCTCAAAGTGTATTTTTGCTGAAGTTTTTGTGGTTTTTACACTTGGTTCCATTACTCTGTGAGGTGTCACTTTAATGTGGAATCCCGATATGAGCGAAAACTCAAAAGCGCGAAATTCAAAATCTCGCATACCGGAGATTTTGAATTAATGCTTCTGCTGAACACAAACACACACTTTCCTCCCCACACACAAACACAAGCTCTGTCCTACAAAAAAGCATGAGAGCAAGCCCCCCTGCACCCGCCATGTGAGGGGCAAGCCCCCCCACAACCCTCCTACTTATATATTCTAACTCCGAGGTTGCATCACATGCAAAAACACACAAAATGCCACCACACAAGCTACATTCTCCTCACACACACACACACAAACACACACACACACACACACACACACACACACACACACACACACACACACACACATCACAGCAACAAAACACACTAACACTCACCACAGCCCCAACCCAAAACCTTTAACGCATAAACATTAACCTGAATCCATAACCACAGCGAAACACCAGAAGCGCTAATTAAAAATCTGCGGTATGCAAGGTTTTGAATTTCGCGCTTCTGAGTTTTCATTCTTTTCGGGATTCCACTTTATGGGCTGAAAATACTGAATTTCGATATTTCAGTATTTCAAGCTTCCAAAGTGAATCTATATATATATATATATATATATATATATATATATATATATATATATATATATATATGTTGTTGTTGTTTGTCTTTCGGCTTTTCCCGGTTAGGGGTTACCACAGCAGAACTAATAATTGGCAGTTGGTTTTTATGGTGTTCAGTTGCCAGCCCGACGCCCATCCTTCAATGAAGGCACGCCCTTTCAAAGCATGTCTTTGGAACGCCCACTCGACTGCGGGGAGGACATGCAGACTCCACACAGAAGGCCCCCTCAACCCAAGCCGAGAATCGAATGGGAGAACCTCTTGCTGTGAGGCAACAATGCTACCGCTGCACCACCGCGGGATGATTGAATCCATATAAATATATATATATATATATATATATATATATATATATATATATATATATATATATATATATTTCTGCTTTGTTTTATATATCCAAACAAGCCAATATCTGTTTAAGTAATGCACATGGTGGGCACAGTAGATAAACTAATGTGTGCTGCTTTTTTGTTCTCTCTTTTAGCCCATTTATTTTATGTGGTAGTGCTCTCTAATACAGAGCCAGACATCCTGGAGAGTAAAATTAAATGGGTTTTAGAAAGTCTTTTTTAATACTAAAGCTGCAGGAAATAATAACATTTCAGCTGAATTATTTACAATCCTGCAAAATAATGCTGTTACAATGTCACTCATAATTAGCCAGCAAATTTGGAAAACAGAATTGTGGACATTGGATTGTAAAAGGTAAATTTATATTCCAGTCCTAAAAAAGGGCAATTCTAAAGAGTACTCAAATTATCAAAGATTTACACTTGTTTTGCATATTGGCAAGGTAGTGCTCAAGATCCATCAAGCTAAACTGCACCAACATATGGGCCAAGAACTGGCAAATGAAGAAGTTGTTTTTAAAATGGAAACAGGCACCAGATATCTAATTACCAACATCTTCTGGAAAATAGATAAAGCAATGTAGTCCCAGAAAAGCATTTACTTCTGCTTTATCTATTACTCTGAAGCCTGTCACTATGTTGACTTAACAAACTGTGGCAAGTTCTAAGAAAAATGGAGATACCAAATCACTTTATTTGCCTCTTGAGAAATCTGTACGCAGGCCAAGAAGCAACATTTATTTACCAAATATGGAGTATTAGGCTGGTTCAAGACTGGGAAAGGAGTGCAATAAGGCTGTATATTGTCACCTTGCAAGCCAGCATGTAAAAATCTACTGCCAATCATTAGTGGACCGGAGTTCCACTGTGGCGACCCCTAACCGGGAAAAGCCGAAAGACACAAACAAATTTAATTTATACACTGAATGTATCATGCAAAATGCTGAGTTATATTATCAAAATGCTTGAATTAAAATTGCTCAGAAAAAAAATATTAATACCCTCAGATATGAAAATGATGACACCCTGATGACTGAAAGTGAGGGAGAAATAAAGACCCTGCTGATGACAACGAAAGCAGAAAGTGCAAAACCTGTTTTGTTGCTCAACATAAAAAACTAAGGTTACGTCATCTAATCCATTCAATCCTTTGTAAATAGTTAGGAAGACGTGAAGGCAATAACATATTTTATTTAACTGGTGTCAAGGATCTATGCAGGTGGTAACTACAGCCATGAAATTAAAAGATGCTTGCTTTATTTGGAGGAAAGGTATGCCAATCTCTACATGATATTAAAGAGCAAAGGTGTCAGATTGTCAACCTAAGATCTGCTACAAGTGTTTCCATACTACAACCTAAGATCTGCAACAAGTGCCTCCATGCTACTTGCTTGCAACACCCTTGCTCACTGCTGCTTGCTTGAAAACACAAGTGCTTGGAACTCCCACGGACTCTATCCTATCTAACTACTTAGTCCTCTACCCCATCCTATAAAACTGCATAGCCCTACCAGAATCCTAACTTCAACCCGAAAATTCCCTTCCTGCCCCTTAAACCTAACCCCCCCTCTCACTCCCTAACCATAAGACTCCCTTCACACTTCCTAACCCTAAAATTCCCTTCCATTTCCTAGACATAAAATCCCCCCTCTGCCCCCTAAACCTAAAACACCCTTCCTGACCATAAGCATAATCCACAGACCCTCCCTTTCAACTTACTCATGATGGTTGCCATTCTTGCCTCGTTCAGACATGAATAATGTGTTCAGATAAGCTGTGGCAACTATATTCCTGAGCTCATATGCATATTCAAGCATGCACAATAGCCTAATCTACCTACAAGATGCTTGACTTCTTGTCTTTAAGATGGTACTCTGAGTTCTTCAAACTTGAGCAGTTGTAGCAGACCCTTCAACAAAAGTATATAGGGTCAAAGGTATGGTTTTCTAAGTAATAACACATGGCCATGACAGTTAAACTATAAGTAGTGCAATGTGGTGGAAAATTGATGTTTTTGAACTGTGGAGTTTAAGAAAACATGAAATTTATGTGGACTGCAAGAAGATCAAATCAGTCAATACTTAAACATAAGGAAATAAACACAGACTGATCACCAGAATGTCTGAAAGCAAAACTAAACTTGAATACCTTAACCACATAATGCAAATTCTGGAAAATACACTAATGCTAGGAAAGACTGAAAGCAAAAGAATAAGGAAAGCCAGAAACTAAGATGGATAGACAACATTATGGAAGTAATTAATATGAAGTTGCAAGAAATCAAAGAAGTAGATGTCGTTAATAGCCTCCATGTATTAAAATGAGGTCACAAAGAATCATACTCTGCAACACCTGCCACAAAATATAACCTCACTGAAGTTTTTCTTTAAATGTGCTACTAATTTGTGCATACCTTATTACTGGAATGATAGTTGTGACTGGTGATGCATTTGGATTTTTAGTATCAGATCTTGTTCCCAGGTTAACATATGTCAGTAACGACCAGGATGAAGAACCATAGTTATTGTAAAGCCAGCAGCAACTGCTTTCTCTGTGAATATAAAAGGAAGATTACCGTTGTCATAGATAAGTCTTTTTTATGTATAACTTGTGAAAAAATACTTTTCATGCTTACTGCAATCTGTCACAAATAATACACCTGTACCACACTGAGAAAATATTTTTAAGAATAAGGGTGATGTGCAGAGCTGTAGTAACTACAGAGGGATTAAATTGATCAGTCACAGCTTGAAGTTATGGGAAACAGTAGTGGAAGCTAGGTTAAGAAGGGACGTGATGATTAGTGAACAGCAGTATGGTTTCATGCTGGGAAAGAACACTACAGATGCAATGTTTGCTCTGAGAGTGTTGATGGAGAAGTACAGAGAATGTCAGAAGGAGTTGCATTGTGTTTTTGTAGACTTAGAGAAAGCATATGACAGGGTGCCTAGAGAGGAGTTGTGGTATTGTATGAGGAAGTCAGGAGTGTCAGAGAAGTATGTAAGAGTGGTACAGGATATGTACGAGGGTAGTGTGACAGTGGTGAGGTCTGCGGTGGGAGTGATGGATGCGTTTAAGGTGGAGGTGGGGTTACATCAAGGATCAGCTCTGAGCCCTTTCTTATTTGCAATGGTGATGGAAAGGTTGACAGACGAGATCAGACAGGAGTCCCCATGGACTATGATGTTTCCAGATGACATTGTGATCTGTAGTGAGAGTAGGGAACAGGTGGAGGAGACCCTGGAGAGATGGAGATATGCTCTAGAGAGAAGAGGAATGAAGGTCAGCAGGACTAAGACAGAATATATGTGTGTGAATGACAGGGAGGATAGAAGAATGGTGAGGATGCAAGGACTAGAGGTGGCGAAGGTGGATGAGTTTAAATTCTTGGGGTCAATAGTTCAGAGTAATGGTGAGTGTGGAAGAGAGGTGAAGAAGAGAGTACAGGCAGGATGGAGTGGGTGGAGAAGAGTGTCAGGAGTGATTTGTGATGGACGAGTACCTGTAAGAGTGAAAGGGAAGGTCTGCAAGAGGGTAGTGAGACCAGCTATGTTATATGGGTTGGAGACAGTGGCATTGACAAAAAGGCAGGAGTTTGAGCTGGATGTGGCAGAGTTAAAGATGTTAAGATTTGCGCTGGGTATGACGAGGGTGGACAGGATTAGGAATAAGCATATTAGAAGGTCAGCCTAGGTTTGAAGGTTTGGAGACAAAGCCAGAGAGGCAAGATTACATTGGTTTGGACATGTGCTGAGGAGGGATGCAGAGTATATTGGGAAAAAGATGCTAAGGATGAAGCTACCAGGTAATAGGAAAAGAGGAAGGCCTAAGATAAGGTTTATGGATGTGGTGAGAGAGGACATGCAGGTGGTTGGTTTGACAGAGCAAGATGCAGAGGACAAGAAGAAATGGAAACAGGTGATCCACTGTGGCGACCCCTAATGGGAACAGCCGAAAGAAGATGATGATGACCACACTGAGAAAATATCCCATATGGTATTTTATTGCAATCTGTGTTTATAGATAATAATCTCTTTCAGTATTTCAACAAAAAGAATCCCTTTTCAATGTGATGCTAATATTTTATATGCATGTCCATTTTTTGAATGTTCAGGCTAAATGATACCAGTAAAAAATATTAGAGTTTGATCTCAAATCAACGCAAATACATAATTAAATCAAGTAGAGATAGGAACAAAATATGCAATAATATTATCTGTTTGAATCTTTTGTAGGGAAAAATTACAATCTGAACCATTTGTTGCATACTGTCAATTTCAGCTTCATCTAGCTCTAACTCCACTCAGGTTTGTCTGTAAAGGCATACATAATGCTATTCCATAGTTCCAGGAAAACAACCCCGCTAAAGACATTAGAGAATTAAGTATTATGGAGTGTGTGTCTGCGTGTGCGTGCGTGCGTATGTGTGCACGTGTGCGCACGTGTGTATATGCACACTTGTGTGTACATGTGCATGTGTGCTTCTATGTGGGGGGGGGGTAAGTAGGGAAAGTTTAATAAAAATTTGAAAAATTTTAACTGATTTAGATTTGTACTAAATATAACTGATATTGCTAGTTTCACAGTCTTGTCAATCTTTTGGTTATTTAGTGATGTCACCTGCTTTAGCAGTTATAGATTCCTGTCACTTAAAGAGAGTTATTTGGTTTGTTACAGCCTGGTAGATAACGCAGTTCAAGGCACAGCTATGCAAGTAATAAATGATTCTGAAAGGCTCATAAAGTGTACAGTCCAGTTAAAGACAGCATAACAGTATAGCATGTAGGACTGTAACACTAAATAATGTTCAGATTTCTCCAACAGTCTTTTACTCTTTTTTTTTCTGTAGAGTCTCCATGATTTTTAATGAGCTATTTTTTAACATATTATCTGGAATATAAACACACTTTAAATAATTTTATTGTTAATCTGTTAATATATCATTTGTATAAAAGTCTATGTTGTTGCTACTTACATTGATTAAAATGAGATAATAATGTATTTTTGTAAAAGATCAATTATATTTTGCTTTGGTACACTCACTTTTTTCACCATGATCCATGAGCATTGAGAGCTGATGCCTACATGCCAGAAGATTCATTTTGGAATTGCTCAACTAAATTCAATAAAGAAACCTTCTCTGAAGCCAATAAGTCCATAATACTCAAATCTAGAAATATCATATCATCGTCCCTTTATTGGAAATTTTTTATGTGGAAATTCCTGCATAGATGTTTCCTAACTCATCATAAAATTGTGATAATGTATAAAAAAAGATACAATTACATGCTGGAGATGTAATGAAATACTAGAAGCAGATTGGTCACATATGTTCCTAAGTTGTAAAATAGTTTCTCCTTTCTGGTCTGAATTTAAGGACTTTATTAAAGCATTGTGGTCGGATAACTGTGAAATAACAGATTTATTAATACTATTTAATGCAACAATACCAGTTTCAATACCAAAAATACAAATTCATCTTCTTTGGTTACTTCTTGCAATTCCAAGAAAAGTTGTTAGAATAAACTGGAAATGCCAAAAACTCCTCTAATTTTCTGACTTTCTAGATTTAACAAAAATTGTATGTAATAGGGAATTACAAACTGCTTAAACTGAACACCAAATGTTACTCATAAAAAAATGTCATGGTTAAAACTGAAAGATTTATTGGAAAATATTAATTTTGATGAGAAAATGTTATTTGTTATGGACCTTGTACACAGTTCTGTTGTTTGTATCTTTGTTTATATTTTTTAACTGTATCATCATTTTCTATACACGTATTGTATATTTCATGGCGATATTAAAAATCTAATAAAAAAAGTTTAAAAAAAAAGAAATTGTTGTTGGTCATTCAAAAACTTCTAAACAACTTTTCGGACACAGCACAGAAACAATTCAGAAGATGGCAATACAATGGTCACTGTCTGCACCTAAAACTGTAACAAGGTGAAGAAAAAACACTGAGAAACTGTGAAAATAAAAAGAATACAGGGCTTCAAAAAGCTACAACATTAAACTACAAATTTGTTAGGTAAGTGCTTGTGTTTCACTAAAAATGTTTCAAGAGATTTCATCAGATGATGTCTCTTGCAAATTTCTTAATGAGATGAAAGCACTTCTTCTAGTGTTCTAGATTTTTGAGTCCCCAGTCCTCCTTTTATTTCCACAGTTTGAGTTTTTTTTTTTGGGGGGGGGGGTTGTATTCTTTAACACTACTTCAGAGTTATCATAGGTTATCCCATAATCCTCTTGGAATGGGAGGGGTAGTGTTATTCAATATATAAAATTTATGTTAATTTGGTGTCCTGACTTTTGGCTGGCTGTACTTACTTTTCAGGTGACTTTGTCCAGATTTTTGATCTCTGCAGATTGCAATGCTTGTTGGAATGTTATCAGGCTCATGTCCAGAGTGCAAATGATAGAACAAAGAATGCTAGAGAGGTTGACATGGTTAGGAATAATCTCAAAATGGTATGAAAAAAAATGAAGGATAGTGCAGTATTATGAGGAGTTCCACTCTTATGCCTGGCACTTGCTTTGAGATAATAGAAATGCTCCTTTGCTCATTTCCTCAGCAGATCATTGCATTAAACAGTTAATCATTTACCAATGCGCAGATGTTATCATTATAGTTGTTATTACTCTTTGAGGCTCTTCTATCTCGCTTTACTCCGAGACACTATGGAAAGATTGCTGTGGTGATTGTACAGTAAGAATGCAGGAAAGTGTGTTTCATCAAAAGTAAATACATTTCATAACATAACCAATGGACACCCATTTTTTTAATAAAAAGAGAATTTATTTTAGTACAGTATACTTAGTACAAAGCCGATCCGCTAACTCACACCTTGTTTACTATGGTGCCCTGCTGATGATCAGTAAGCACACAGCAGACGTAATCTGCAACATTAATGATATACACTAACCTGTGGGCATGCAGAGCTCAAATGCTTTTCTTCTAAAATATGCAGATGTTAAACATGCAAGCTGCATTGAATACTACCACTAACTAGCAAACCGTCTACTGTGCACTTCTTTGCTTCCTATGACTCATTTATAAACAATGCATGTCTATGGTGGTGGCTCTAGCTAGTTTAAAGAAACCATACTGAATCAATGCTCAGGTGCCATGATATACTACAGGGGCTACAGTCCAATTCTTTGTTTTGTACTGTAATAATATTAGTTAATTTCAAAATGACTATAAACTATTCACATAGGTTTAGAAATATTGTTTCAACCAAATACTGACAACTAATTTGCATTGTAAAATTTACCATATAGTAATAAAGGTTCGAGAAAAATGATAGCATGCATTGTATGAAGACAGAATTGCTTAGAATGAATTTTAAAGGACATTTGCTATTGTTTAAAATCAAGTGTTGCGATATTAGTTTACATTTGCAATAGACATCATTACTCACAAACTAACCTTAAGGAAAATGGCTGGTCAGAAACAATGCCTTCCATGAGAACTTCAGCCTGACACCAAGCTCCTGACAACTCAGCATCAATTGTTTGATGTCTGACAACTCTGATGTTGCCACAATTGCCAGAATAACATGGCCAGTATAACAGTTGATAAGGACAAGTGGTTCCAGAATAGGCTTCTTTGAAGCGAAAGGAAACCTGTAGAGATATTTTAATTTAAAAATGCTACATTAACACAATTGTTGTATACCTTTCTAGAAAGTTGAAGTATAATTAGTGGCTTCTTATTCTATGCCTGCTACTGGTGACTTATATAACTTTAAGCACTTGTTCTCACAAAGAATATCATCAGTTTTGCATATTTGTGTAACAGACACAATTAAAACAATATCATCTATCAGAATTTTAAAATACAGGCAAAACTAATAAATAGAATAGAATAGAAAATAGTATAGTCCTTGCCAGTTTTATGGAATAAAATTCTATCAGAAAGATATCAACTTTAACACTGTCATCTGTCAGTAAACTATATCTACATAAACAAATAATACATGCTTTTCCAGATTTACAGCATGTACCAAACTCAAAGTAGAATTACTGAAATACAACCTCAAGTTCTCCATTACTAGTTTTGGCTCGTGTCCTAAAGCTCATTGTCCCTCCCTCCATGTGAGATGCACTGCAAACAGACAGGAACAAGCAGTAGATAAGCAGCCCTGACAAAGCCATAGCTGTGGGTTACGTTAACATGAAGTGAGGCAAGGCAAGTGCAACGTATTTATAGTGTTCAGTATGCAAATGTGCCTGTCAGAAGGTGCTTATTCGAATAAGGAAACTGTTTTGAATAGACTCTTTCTCCCTTGCCACAATGTAATTTATTAATCAGAATATAAGAATATTTCAGGTATAGAATTTGCTTTGTCATCATTAACAACATATGTCATTATTTTATACTTTTTACAATTGCCATTCCAGCTTGTCCCTTTATTTTCACTTTTTCCATTCACTCAAGAGTTTTCCCCCATGAGAATGGATTACTGAAGAAGCAACTGTTTTTGTGTGTGTGTGTGTGTGTGTGTGTGTGTGTGTGTGTGTGTGTGTGTGTGTGTGTGTGTGTGTGTTTATCTGTGTGTGTGTGTGTGTGTGTGTGTGTGTGTGTGTGTGTGTGTGTGTGTGTGTGTGTGTGTGTGTGTGCGCATTGCATATGTATGGCTCATAAATATACAACTGTCTGGCATACAGATAAAAAAAATCACCCAAATGTCAATAAACACACCTTAATACTTAAAAGTGAAAAATTAGTCTTTGGAATTATTGAATATGTTTTTCTTTAATAATTTAATAGCAAAAGTTAACAATCCCTTCAAATTATGTGATGTTTTACAAATAGCTTTGCTTCTATAAAAAGACACATTTTCAACCTTGCTTTTAAGCTTCTCTTACCATATAAGATCACTGTGTACTTTACTCTACATTATGGTAAAATTTGAATGCCCAAAAGATGTAGTTTGCTTCAATAATAAAGCAATGTGAAGAGTTTCATACTAGAAAATTCAATTACGGTCTCCCACACTTAAAATTAGTAACTATACCATTCACATTTTCTGATTGTAATTTACGGTAGCAATAATTGTGCACTAAAGTAAATTGCATAGTTTAGGTCTAGAAGCTAATAAATAATTTTACAAAGTATTATGATCAGTTCTCCAATTATAACCAGATTATTATAGGTCTGTGACACGGATGCCATGAAATTCACCTAGAGAGCCAAGTAATTAAAACATACCTCAGAATTAGAGAATGAGATGTTCTATTCATAAAACCTTCATAGATATGAGAGAAAGGAGAAAAGCAAAGTATATGGATGTGGTCTATGTACTAAGTGAAATATCTTGTACTGCAGAATTGCAGAATTTGTTGGGATTAAGTGGTAAAGCTTGTTGAAGTAAATCAAAATATGCCAAATGATATGATAGCCATGCTGTTGGCTCTATCCATGTTACTTACAGTTGTCCAAAGGCCAAAATCCACAGAAGCAGATCCAAAACCAACATCTTCAATGTGTTTCTACAGCAGCTTGTTGTACACTGTGTCATGTCCACTTCTACAGCCACCACCATTATATATGCCTACACATCAAGATAGGGACGATGCAGGGCTACATCACCCAACACCTAGCTCCTGCAAGCATCCTGCAGTATCATCTTCAGCACCACCATTGTTACACCCTGAAGTGACATCTTTAGCACCACCACGGTTACACACTGCATTAACATCTTCACCACCACTTACATTGCACCCTGCAGTTAAATCTTCAGTGCCACCAGGGTTGCATCTTGCAGTAACATCTTCATTACCAGTTTAGTTACATCCTGCAGCAACATCTTCAGCACCACCTGGGTTACAACTTGCAATGACATCTTCAACATCACCATGGGTACAACCTGCAGCAACATCTTCAGCACCACCATGGTTACACCCTGCAGTAACACCTTTTGCACTATAGTTATACCCTGCAGTGATGTCTTCAACACCACCATGGTTATACCCTGCAGTAGCATCTTCAGCATCACCATGTTTACTTTCTCCAGCAACATTTTCAGCACCCCCATGGTTACATCCTGCAGCAACATATTCAGCATCACCACGGTTATACCCATGGTTATACCCTGCAGTAACACCTTCAGCACTATAGTTATACCCTGCAGTGACATCTTCAGCACCACCATAGTTACACTCTCAGTAACACCTTCAGCACCATGATTACATGCTGCAGTAACACCTTCAGCACTATAGTTATACCCTGCAGTGGCATCTTCAGCACCACCATGGTTACACCCTGCATTAACATCTTCAACACCACCTAGGTTTTACCCTATAGTAGCATCTTCAGCATCACCATTTTTACATCCTGCAGCAACATCTTCAGCACCACCATGGTTACACCCTGCATTAACATCTTCAGAACCACATAGGTTTTACCCTATAGCAGCATCTTCAGCATCACCATTTTTACATCCTGCAGCAACATCTTCAGCACCCCCATGGTTACATCCTGCAGCAACATCTTCAGCATCACCATGGTTATACCCTGCAGTAACACCTTCAGCACTATAGTTATACCCTGCAGTGACGTCTTCAGCACCACCATGGTTACACTCTCAGTAACACCTTCAGCACCATGGTTACATGCTGCAGTAACACCTTCAGCACTATAGGTATACCTGCAGTGGCATCTTCATCACCACCATGGTTACACCCGGCATTAACATCTTCAGCACCACCTAGGTTTTACCCTATAGTAGCATCTTCAGCATCACCATTTTTACATCCTGCAGCAACATCTTCAGCACCACCATGGTTACACCCTGCATTAACACCTTCATCACTATAGTTATACCCTGTAGTGACACCTTCAGCACCACCTAGGTTTCACCCTATAGTAGCATCTTCAGCATCACCATGATTACACCCTGCATTAACACCTTCATCACTATAGTTATACCCTGCAGTGACATCTTCAGCACCACAAAAGGTTGCACCCTCCAGTGACATCTGGAACATCATCATGTTACACCTTGATGTAACATCTTCACCCTATGGTTATACCCTGCACTAACATTTTCAGCATCGCTATGAAAATGTCCTTGCATAGCATTCTGTCTAATTACATCTCATGAAACATATTTAGCCTAAAAGGTAGAATAGCATCATCAGCTATGTAGAATGAAAACACAGCATGCATGCAGTTTTAAACCTCTGTATCAAGTGCATATGCTACTGCCTGCTCCTGTTCTGTTGATGCGGTCTCCAGTGATCCCACAGTAGTGGATGGATGTTCAATGGCTGTAAGGGAAAACTGCATACACTCACTGAGACAAAGTGATGCAGTCATGAGAAATACAGTGGCCCTCCCAGCTATGTACTGATATCACAATTAGCAATGGTGATTGTACTGGTGTTGCAGACTCACCATACTGGTTGTGTACAGGCTTGTTTTATGCTTAACATGGTATGATGCAGTCATCACTAATGTGAAACTTGTGAGGATTGGTACACTCATATCTTTAAAGAGGGTTAAAATGATATGTAGCTGCCAACATGTGCTCTTCAATATACTTGCCCTGAACATCAGTGATGGAGACCTCTGACAATGAGATTATCAGGAGCTGAGATGATAATGCCTGATTAACCAGCTCTGCAATACTCATTGTGCACAAAAATGTGACAGAGTCATTTATGTCACTCTCCTACTATCATACAATGGTCAACCTGTCATGTACACCAATAGCACTAACTTGCACCATAACCTGTTACTACCTGTGATTTGGTTGATCCTTTTTACCACATCTGGTCATATGCACTACATGTTTTGTGAGCATGGAATTCAGGAATACCTTATTATCCTCCTTCATAATTTTAGGCTTATGTTTCATACAAGCCATGGCCTGTTAATAAAAAAAGCACAATAAGAAAAATAAGTAATGCATATTGCTACATGCAATGGTATCTACACTGTGTGATGTTCATATGCACCATGTACCCATGCTAATGGGCAGTGTGTTGTTCTCTGTGTATTCTGTCAGGAAGCTATGTTGTTTGCATATGTGCTATGACTACAGTACTTCAGTATTGTTATGGAGTATTAGACCTATAATGAGATATAAATATTGTTCAGTATGCATTCATAAGGAAGCATGAGCAGTTTAGAGTATTGTTAATTGTAGCACTTATAACTGCATGCTTTCACCATGCCATTTGGAACTCACAGCAGCAGTCCACTAGATATACACAGAGTGCGCTACAACAGTTTTGCATGATGCAGCATATCCCATTACTAGGGATATACTATGCAATCCATGTTAGTGCAATAGTCACACATACACCAAAGCAGTCCACCAGTCACATGGTATATACTGTTAGCCATCTTTTCTTTTGTCATTGCATGGGCTTGGAATGTCTAGTCCTATAACTCATCAAGATGGTTACTACAACACATACAAAAGCAGCAGGTCTGCTGCCCATACTTCATGTAGCAATGCCACACAGTCAAGTCAGTATGTCCAGAGTTATGCATGACAGACACCGGCAGCAGCCAATGGGAGGTGGGAATGGTAGTTTCCCACATGATCATGGCATGAATGCCATGTTGTATAAAAATATTCCTCAAAAAGAAGGGTTAAAATATACCACAATGACGATGCAGCAGGGCAATGATGAGGATTCTCTATGAATTAACGTGAGGAAAGGGGACCTGAGCCTTTTCATAAGGCATGCCTTGTGCCACTACTGCCTCTCATTTGGCAGGAAGCTCTCTGATGAAGGATAGCTGTATGTACATATCTAATGAGAAATAGCATTTGGCATAAATGGTCAAACCCCCTAAAAGTGGCTGGAATGGCAACAGCACATCCTGAAGGCATAGGAGCATTATCCTTTAAGGCCAGTCTAAGAATATGTGTCCATGCATTTAGGGGGTGGATGTGACCTGTAAAGCACTAATTACTCTGCCCTTTTCTATACATGTTGAGACTGCTGAAGATAATCAGTAGGTGCATGAGGTCTACAGACAGTGGCTGCAAGGGGGATATAGAGAGTATATAGGATTTAAGATTATATATAGCGGGAGATTATATATGGACAGTTTTCAAGTAGCTAGACTTCTCAGAAATCCTATGCAGATAAAGGCAGAACAAGCAAACCCAAACGTCAGAGACCAGCAGTGAAGAATAAAGCTCCATTTCCTGAAGCTGTGATGCTGAGATCTTATTTAGCCTCCTTATGGTTTCATGCATGTTTTTTTTCTCTATGTTTGTTTTTCTTTGTCTGTCCTGTCTATGCCCATTGATTGTGTGTATACAGGCTGTGACATACAAGAAATTAGTTCCTCAGCTGGAGGTGCATCATGGGTTAGATCACAGACTATGACAAAAGACTCGGGTTTTCTGTAGGTGAATGGTGCAGACAGCATCTATTGTGTAACCTAAGTAAAGTGCAAGTGAAGATTTTTTATTTTTTGTGGAAATTTGTGGAACTGAAGGAAGACCTGACAAGGACTCCAACTGTGGTCATTGTTTGACAGCATATGCAGAACGGTCTGTATGGGCTTGAGCTTGTATGGTTGAGCTGCCTCTAAGGACTGTGAACTTACAAAGAAGATGCCATATATTGCAAATAACTTATACAATTAACTGGGAAAAGTCAAGCAGGATGCATTTTAATTTTATTTTTTATGCCATTCTGCAAATAAACCTGCCTCCAATGTCTTTCAACAGCTCACTATGTATCAAAATATTTCCTGTACTTTTATTCAAATGCACAGAATGGCAAGAGCTGTTCTTCCTATCATGGATAGTGGCAATTGTTTGTAGTCAAATGCAGGAATCATCAAAAAAGAAATGTCAAATGTTGTTTTCACACTGAAAAAAATGTTCATACAATACAGATAATTGAGGAATGACTGTGCGTACCAGTGTTCATGTGTTAAGGTCAGAGTGCAGATTAAGTAAGGGGATAGATTTAGTGTTCCGCATATTTGGGGGTCTGTGTCAAAGTGTTGCACAGACTTTCATAGGGTAAGGTTAGAGTTACTGCCATGTAAGGGGATACATTTAATATTCTGTGTGTTTGGTGCTCTGTGTCAAAGTGTTGTACACATGTTCATGGAGTAGGGTTAGAGGTACTGCTGTGTAAGGGGGGAGGATTTAGTGTTATGGGTGTGTCAAAGTGTTGTACACATGTTCATGGGATAGGGTTAGACTTACTGCCATGTAAGGGGATGGATTTAGTGTTCTGTGTGCTTGGTTGTCTGTGTCAAAGTGTTGTACACATGTTCATGGGGTAGGGTTAGAGCTACTGCGATATAATGTGATGGATTTAGTGTTCTGTGTGTGTTTGATTATGCATGTGTTTGTGTCCTAGTGTCTGGTAGACTTAGGGGAAAGGGATTTTGTAAGGTAATGTGTAGGAATAGAGGCAGGATTAGGGTTAGGACACATAAGTAAGGTGAGGTGGGGGCTTCGAATATTAATCTATGTTCAGACAAATTTGGTCTGAAAGTTTGTGGTCCCCCATTTTTTGTTTTTTATTGTTTTTTTTTTTTGTTTGTTTGTTTTGAATCAATCATAAAAGGCAACTTTTTTATCAGTTTTGTTTTGATATTTTTAGAGTCTGATAAACATGATGTCAATGTCCATATTCAAAATAACGTGCGTCAACATTTACTAATGCAGCCATGTATACCTATAAATATGTTTATAGTCTATCTATGTGTGTAGATACAAATATAGAGAAAGAGCTATATGGCAATATCTACCTTTATTACACAGAGATGGGGGAGAGAGAGAGAGAGAGAGAGAGAGAGACCAGGTTTATACAGTATGGATTTGTGAACACAGTGGCCTAATCACATACATATTGAATATAAAGTTGCTTTACACCAATTATTGCCATCAAAGCTGGCTTAGAAAGGGAACCTCCAACAGGAAATATTGTGGGTTCACCAAAAACATTTTATTTAACACATATAACATTTTATCTGCTTTATGGTCATGCTGATACACTGGGTGCTGAACATTTTGTACTGGCCAAGTAATATATCCACCTTAAAATAAATGAAAATCAGATCAAAATTATGCATTTTTTGACAACGTGCATTTTAAGTACATGGGCTTGCACTACTGAATCAATCTTGAATGGCCAAGCTGTCCTTTTCATCTTGACAATTTAGTTTACAAAGCTCCTACACTGGTAATATTTCAGAGCTTTGTAATAGTTTAAAAATGTAGTTGTCCAGTTTGAAATACTTTCATATGCCTGATTTTATTTCTAGATATTTCAATGAGACAAAGATTTTAGCTCTGTAGTAACAGGAAAATTCTTTACACCTTCTTCATTTTCTACAGTGTATAAATATAACTGTGTCATTTGGAAAATAACAATGTAAATATTAAATATGGAGTGTCTATGGAAATTCAAGACCTCTGTTAGTGAGCGATCTAGAGGTAGTGATATAATAATATCACTACCTCTAGATCAAAAATGTATTATTGTTATTCTTATCATCATCATCATCATCACAAATAAGACACAAGAGATTCTATGGTTCTGTTTTACTGAATAATGACACTTCTAGGAAGTGGGAGTCAAAGCATTTTGTTTATCTTTGGGTTTGACTAAACCAAAGAGAGGTATTTATAACCAAGAACACACACACACACACACACACACACACACACACACACACACACACACACACACACACACACACACACACACACACACCCTCTTGTATATTATTGTCTATTCTGGCACAGTTACAAAATAAGTAAAATATCTGAGGTGTTTTAATTTAATTGATGTGTCAATCTTTTGAAATGTTAGCAGTATACAAGCAGCAGTTGAACCACATTTTTTAGCATCTCTGCTTTATACTCATGTCAAATATGTCAGAAATTCTAAAATTAAAACTCACAAAAGATAACTTAATATGTTCCTTGTTACTCTAGTATAGTTTTCTGTAAATATATTTTTTATTAGAAATACCACACCTCTTCCCTGTTATAGTTAACTGCTAGGAATCTTTGATTAGTTGTTTTCAATCTACAACGTTTCAGATATAGAAAGAAAAGGAATAAGAAACAGCATAATTTGCTAGTTACACTATCAGATGTATAATGGGTAATCAAATACTAGTTCTTCAATGATGAAATGGATGTAGCCCAAGCTGTCAGCAAAATACATAAAATTCAAGCTGACATTAAAAGTAGATAAACTGAAAACAGAATTCCAGTGTAGTGGACTTCAGATCCCAAAACCCTTTTCTGTGAAGTGAACTCCAAGGCACCTTAATATATTCTAACTCCAAGGTTAATACAGTTACCGAAGTAAGGGCACAGTGATGCTCAGAGAATCTCAACTTTGTAAGTTCCTTACTGACAAGATATGCTACTAATGTCTCACTAGCAAAGAAATGATTTATGGATTATCACACTTTAATGGGGAGTCACTTTTCCCTGACGAATTGGTTACATCCTTTACTAAAAATTATTCACACATTTACACACACACACACACACACACACACACACACACATACACACACACACACACACACACACACACACACACACACACACACACACACACACCCACACACCCACACCCACACACACACACACACACACACACACACACACACACACACACACACACACACACACACACACACACACACAGACACAAACACACACACACACACACACACACACACACACACACACACACACACACACACACACACACACACACACACACACACACACACACACACACACACACACACACACACACACACACACAGGCTGATATACTTAGACAAGTGTTGCATGACTGTGCAATGCTAATTTTCAAGGAGGTAACCACAAGAAGGGTCTCACACCTAATCAGATGTGTATCAAGCATTGAACAGCACTGACAGCGGAGAAAAGGACTGCATAAAGTACAGTTTTGTACCTACCATAAATGTAGATGTTCGAGTGCTAATACAGCTGCAGTCCTTACAAATGGGTTGTCCTGCTGTCAGGCGATCCCTCGGTCGGCCGAATTCCAAAGTCCTGGTCCGGCGTCGGTTGTCGTCGCTTCTTCCCTGACGTCAGTGCGGCAGGGGTATAAAGGAACCAGCCGACGCCATTTTCTTCAGTGTTTCTTGCCCCAGATGTCAGGTGCCCTCAGAAGGAAGGCTATACCTAAAAACATGGATAACAATCCAAAAAAAAACAGTAATAGTAAGCAAATACACCATAAAGAATATCCCAGTTAGGTTGTATGAGGTGGTGTTAGCCATTATGCTTGTCTCAGAGGGGTAGGTGGGAGGGAAACCTTGACTGCAGCTGTATTAGCACTCGAACATCTACATTTATGGTAGGTACAAAACTGTACTATGTTCATTGTGCATACAGCTGCAGTCCTTACAAATGGGTAGAATACCATAGCTGAACAGGGGTGGTAGGTACTAAGAGGATGAAGGAGCAGCTAGCATGCCCTGCAGAACTGCAGTGGCAAAACCTGCTCTAGATTTGGAGTATAAAGGCAGGTGGTAGTGTTTGGAGAAGGTATGCACAGAGCTCCAAGTGGCAGCTTCTAAAATGTCCTTTGTGGCTACCCCCCTGAGGAAGGCTGTAGATGTAGCTGTGGCCCTGGTAGAGTGAGACCTGATGCTGGTAGGCACAGTTTTTCCATGAAAGGAGTAACAAAAACGTATACAATGGGCAATCCATTTAGAAATAGTCTGTTTGGAGATGGCTTTGCCCTGAACCCCTGCTGCATAGGACACAAAGAATTGCTCAGTTTTTCTGAAGGGCTTTGTTCTGTCCAAATAGTAACGCAGCTGCCTGTGAATGTCCAAAGTGTGTAGAAGTCTCTCACCCTTGTTTTGAGGGTTAGGGTAGAAGGTCGGTAATTGGATAGCTTGATTCAGAGATACCTTGGATACTATCTTTGGCATGAAGGACGGGTTGGTTCGTAATGATACTCTGTCCTGATGGAAGATGAGGAAAGGCTGCACAGCCATGAGGGCTTATAATTCTGAAACCCTTTGTGTTGAAGTGATAGCTAGCAGAAAGGCTGTCTTCCAGGATAAGTACTGCAGTTCTGAAGAGGCTGCTGGCTCAAAAGGAGGCAAGGTCAACTTTTCTAGTATGAAATTAAGATCCCATGCAGGTACTGGTGGTTTCCTGGGGGGGGTTAATGTTCTTTGCCCCTCTGAGAAACTGCTTTAGTAAAGGGTGCGAGAATAAAGGAGGATCAGTGTCATATTCTGCAGAGATTGCTGAAGCATGAAGCTTGATTGAGGAGTATGAAAGGCCACTGTTTAGCATTTCAGCCAGGTATGCTAGTATTTGTGAAATATTCAGTATTCCAGGGTCTTGGCCCTTTTGTTCATTCCAAACACAGAACTGCTTCCATTTTGCGGAATAGGCCTTTCTAGTAGATGGTCTTCTGGCCTCCAAGATAATATCCCTGACCTCCTTGGGAAGTAGAGCCTGTTGTGCTCTCAGGGAATGTTCCATGCTGCTAGTTTCAGTGACTTCAGTTGAGTGTGTAGAGTTTTGAAGTTGTGTTGGGTCAACAGAAGAGGCCATTGTGGCAAAATCCATGGAGGTGAAGGCGTCATACTTTTCAGGAGTGGGTGCCAATGCTGCCTTGGCCAGTCCGGAGCTATTAGAATCATTTTCGGTCTGTTTGCTCTGATCTTCAGCAGAACTTTGGGCAGTAAAGGAAGAGGTGGGAAGGCATAAGCTGTCATTGCCTTCCAGCTGAAAGAGAGGGAGACCACTTTCCAGGCTTGTGGATGGAATGTCCTAGTGCAGAACTTTTCCAGCTGGTGGTTCTTGTGGGAGGCAAAGAGATCTATGTCTGGCCTTCCCCATGCTTATGTTATTTGTGAGAAAACTTTTGGATGTAGTTTCCATTCATGTGGATCTGTCACGTTTCTGCTTAGACTGTCTGCTAGTGTATTGTCCTTTCCTGGTCGAAACTGAGCTTGAAGTTCGATTTTTAAATCCAAGGTCATGTTCCAAAGAGTCATTGCCAGCCTGCATAGGGGGTATGAATGAGTTCCTCCCTGTTTGTTTATGTACCACATTACAGTGGTGTTGTCTGTCCTTATTAATAGTTGACCTGGATGTAGAAATTCCTTGAAGGCCTTGACTGCATTTATTACTGCTAGCATTTCTTTTTGATTGATGTGAAGGTGCTTTTCCTTTTGTGACCATTTGCCTTGAATGCACCGATTTGCCATGTGCGCCCCCCAGGCGTAGTCCGAGGCGTCTGTTGTGTTGGTCTGACTTGCTGGAGGCTTGCAAAATGGTAGGCCTGTATTTGTCTGGCATGCTTGAGCCCACCACAGAAATTCCTTTTGAAGACATGGAATGAGTGGTATTACTGTTTCCAAGCTGTGGCTGTGTTGAGACCATAGATTTTTTAGGTACCATTGTAGTTTCCTGATATGCAACTTTGCACATGGGATTAAAAGAATGCAAGATGCCATGAACCCCAGAGCCTGCAGGATTTTCCTTGCAGTAAGCCTGGTGAGCGTTGCCAGTTTTTTGAAGTAATTTGTTAGTTGCCCTTGTTTGTCTGGCATGAGATATGCCATCTGGGTGTTTGTATCCAAGTTGGCACCCAGGAAGGTAGTTACTTGAGATGGTGTTAGTCTTGATTTCTTTTTGATGACTGTGTATTCCAGTGAATTTAATAGCCTTATTACATATTTCAGATGTTTCAACAGGGTGTGTTTGCTGTCTGCTTGAATCAGGCAGTCGTCCAAGTAAGGGTATATTTGTATCCCTTGTAGTCTGCAGTATGCAATTACTGAAGCCAGGCATTTCGTGAACACTCTGGGTGCAGTAGATAAACCAAAGGGCAATGCAGAGAATTGATAATGTGATGAACCTACAAGAAATCTGAGGTATCTTCTGCAATTTTGTCTGATAGGGACATGCAGGTATGCCTCCTTGAGATCCAGTGTTACCAGCCAAGACTCCTTGCCCAGCATAGAAAAGTATTCAGTATGGATAGGTCCAAAATGGTTCTCCAGTCTTTTTCCTTTCTTGGAACCAGGAATAGTCTTGAATAGAAACCTTGACCTTGTTCTTGCATAGGTACCTGTTGAATAGCTTTCATATTCATTAGCTTTAAGATTTGTTTCTGTGCCTCTGCCCTTTGATTTTGTGGCAGATTTGGCATGCCTCGCCTCTTCGGAAGGCTGTGAAAATGGAATCTGTAGCCTCTGTCTATAATGTCCAGTATCCATTTGTCCTTTGTGATAATGTGCCAGTTTTTGGAAATTAAAGCCAGTTTGCCACCTAGAGGTGCTTCCAATTGAGCCCTGGTTGGCGGATAAAGTGGAAAGTCATTGTGTTTGTCTTCGTGGTGCACTTGAACCTTCATCACCACTCCTTTGATTGGGGGTTTCCCATTGTCGTCCTCTGTAAGACCCCTGTGACTGACCTCTACCTCTGGAGTGACTGTATCTTCCCCTTTGTGGTCTGTCCGTGGCTGGTTTCTTGTTTTTTGAAGGCCAATTCCTACTGAAGCGTGGAGTTGTACTTGCAGGAAATCTTTTACAGTTTGCATTGATTTTGCCTTTTCCTCCATTTTCTTTAATACTTCCTCTGCCTTAACACCAAACAAAACATCCTTCTTTAGAGGTGCATCCAACAATTTAGCTTTGACATGGTCTGGCAAGGTTTGCTCTTTTAGCCAAGTGTGCCTGCGTATCACTGACCCTGTTACAGCTGCTCTGCATGAGGCCTCCAATGCATCATAACCACATTGCAAAGTATGTTTACTCACTTGTTCTGTGCTATATATCAGATCCTGCAACTCTTTTAAATCAGGTTGTTCAGGGAATGATAATTTACTTCTCAAATTAGACAGTAGTGACTGCTGATACTTTAACATGTGAAACTGGCAGTTTAATGCTCTCATGGATAGGATGGCTGATGTGTATACTTTTTTACCTCACCTTTCTAAAGCTCTGGAATCCCTTTCCGAAGGTAGTGGGTTCTTAGCAGCAGAGGCCTTAATCCCTTTGGGCCCTTGAGAAATGGTTTCTGGGTCAGCTGTATGGCCCTTGTAAAGAAACTGGTGAGAATCAGGGACCCTGTAGTACCTATCGGGCTTAACAGGGGCTGGAGGTAAAGAATCCGGGGTGAGACAAGACTCAGAGTAAACATCATCTAGGATATCCAAAACAGGAGGTATAGCCAGAGGTTTATGTTGTGGAAGTAAGAGAAATTCCCTTAGTCTCTTCTTAGAGTCTGAGTAATCTTGGCCTTCCAAATGGAAGTGTTCTCACAGGGTGTGTAAGGTTTCCCCAAATGAGTAATCTTCAGGAGGGGAGACAGAAGGAATGGATTCCTCTGCATCCAAGTCTTCATAGGGTGAGAAAGATTGTTCTTGGTAATCAGAGTGCTCAGAAATGACAGAGGCCTGGTCTGAGGACAGGGATTCTTCCTCCACTCTAGGCCTTTTATCTGGGGGTGGGTGAGTACCCCTGATAAGAGTAATTAAATCCTCAGCCATTTTTAGCATCTGCTTCTTAGGAGTGGGCCCCGGAGAGGGTGTCTTAGAAGGCTGTTTTCTGGAGTGTTTGGAAGCTTTGGCCTTGGTGAAGGCCTTAATAGAGAAGGTTGAGGGAGGTCTGAAGATACCATGAGAAGAGGGAGATTTCTCGACTGTCTGAGCGTCAGTTTCAAAGGAGGCTTCGGTATCATCAGGTTAAATTTGGGCCGACACACCACCAGCCTCAGGTACCGAAGGTACCGCTGAAGGGGTGTCGTTGGTAGGCAGGGGCTGCGTAGTCGCCTCGCTGCGAACCAGGACACTCGAGGATGGCTTAAGCGTGGTGTCAGTAGAGGCCACGGACCACATGTGTCGGTCCTTGTCCTTGCGTTTTTTGGGTAAATGTGTAGTCGGTATATCCGACGACATCGTATAACTGAATTTTTCGCCAAAAAGATTTTCAGTGAACTCCGCCCGACGTTTTATAGTGCGCTTATTGAAAGAAGCACAAAAGCGACAGGCCGAGACGTCGTGGTCTGGGCCTAGGCAAGGTATGCAAAGTGAATGGAAATCCCTATGAGGTATTTGCTTCCCACAAGAAATACAATTATTAACTTTTACTGCTTTAACTGACATCGGTCTGAGGCAAGAAAAGGTTCCCCAACGGGGTACTTAGCTTTTTAGATGACTTCGGTATCTGATAATTCGTTATTTCAGGAGCTGGCCAACCAGGACTTGCGAACTGCTTCTGCTTTGGGCACCACACGGCAAGAAAGACTGAAGAAAATGGCGTTGGCTGGTTCCTTTATACCCCTGCAGCACTGATGTCAGGGAAGAAGCGACGACAGCCGATGCTGGACCAGGACTTTGGAATTCGGCCAACCGAGGGATCGCCTGACGGCAGGACAACCCATTTGTAAGGACTGCAGCTGTATGCACGATGAACATCTAAAGAGAGCCGTAGTGCTAATATGAGAAGCAGACTTGGGCTGCTCTACAGAGGGAAGTTTAGTATTAATAGAAGAAGTAGTGTTACAGTAGGGAGTGTAAATCAAATGATGGAAATCACAACTAAGGTAGCCTAGCACATAGCTGCATTTTGCCCTCATGTGGCACAAGAATAACAGCATAGTGACCACTAGCTAGAATGCAGTGGAGTGCACAAGAAAGTGCTAATACTATTCATTACAGAAATTTATGAGAAATGAGGTAGGCAGCAACATAAGAAAGGGAAGAACAGCAATCAGGAGGAATGCACACACCAGTAAAGTTAAGGTATGAAAGGTGGGGGAGGGAGGGAGGATCATTTTTTCCAGGGAAAGAGCTCCTTTTGTAATAAACAGGAAATAAGGCTAGGTTGGGACAGTATAATTTGTGGCTGAGATAGAGGGAAAAGGGGAACAGACAAAGACAGACAGACATAAAGCACAGAGTCAGACAGATGAGGCAGTATGAACAAATAAGTTTGGGAGGACAGTGGATGCACACAGGCTTACAAAGGCTAGACAAGTGGTAATGGAGAGGGTTGGACAATGTACAAGGAATGTGGAACAATGCATAAGAATGAAAACAGGATAAGTATAGGGTAGTAACCTGTCATTGTAAGTGTCAGGTTCATCCAGAGAGCAACCAACTCAGGCATGACTCACCTGGGTGCTCAGTGTTATAGGCCCAGTACTCCTACTCCTGTGGTCAGATGGATAGGTCCTGTGTCACTTGACTCCAAAAGCAGTAATTAAAGGCACTTCACAATGCCAAGGTGGACATACAGTTGCTATCACACCTCAGCAGCCACATACTCCACAACTGACACCAGGAGACCAAAGCAGACTTCTCCAGACTACCTTCAAAAGAAGAGCTTTCACCTACCACCTCTCCCCCAAAGAAGGGGCCACAGATGGCACCAGTGTCCTTTCTAAGTCACTTCTAAGAAAATAACAATTATCATCTTAATGACAAGCAGACATTGTAGTCACTGGTAACACTTTAACAGAAGTATCAGGGGTGCAGACCAAAGTGAGCATGGCCTCACCTCCTCCTCTTCATCCAAGAAGTATCACGAGGTGTAGACGAAAGTGAGCATGGCCTCACTTCCTCCTCTTTATCTAAAACTCAGCCTGCAGAAAGAGAGTGCAATGGGAAAAAAATTATTGCACACATATGCTACAGATACAACTTCAGTTGCACAGTGGACGGCACAGATGTCATACACACCACACTGCCATGACAGTCACTCCCAACTTCTTAGACAGGCAACTATATTATCATGTCACTCTTCTACCACTGGAAAGCAAAATATGCACTCCTAAGTATCCATGCACGCCAGTTAAAATAGTACTGAAAAAAGGTGCTTACTATAAATCTCTCTGTCTAACCTCTACCTTCCACTGATAAAGCAGGTAAGGGTGGAATCACCTCTGATCACTGTCCTGATGCCAGCATAACTTGCCAGGAAGGATGCTGTCAGTGGCACTATTTGCCATCCTGTTAAGATCATGCCAAGCATCCACCTTCCACAATGAGCTATCATACTGGTCCAGCAGGGGGCAGGCTGTTCTCAAAGTTCATGTTTAACAACAGCAAGAATACCTCACTCTCTTTGGCACACCTTGTTGGAACCATGCATTCCACAATATCTGAAGTTGCCAAGACTGCTAACTCAGATCAGCCTGAAGACCAAAATTATAACCACTTGTTCACAGACACAAGTTTGTGGATCTTGATAAAAAGTGCTTACTGTAAATCTTAGGAGTTCAATGGGCTGCACACTCACCTATTATGCAGAAGGCTGTGGGTTCTATTCCCCACCCCTAGTAGTTGGATTCATTTTCTCTGATTCTTAGCACAGAGAATTAAGGCTATGAGCTGTTAATGAGTTGCTTCCTGTGGTGCAGGGTTTGAGTCCCTCAGCTGTCAGTTGTTCTGTGTGATCTTGAGCAAGTCACTTAACCAAATAGTGCTTTGCTGCCAGTTGGAAATTTGGGCTAGTCTCCTTAATGGTCTCCTACACTGCATACCTAGTAAATACCCATGAAACCTAAACATAACACTACACCATGACACTACTCTATATCATAAGTGTTGCAACATTGTACTATAGGTGTTTACATGCCATATGCACGAGTATATTGCTTACATACGTCATGGTTACTGTAACATATAGGTTCACCACCTGTATGTTTTGGTATCACAAGGGAATATGGCAATGATTTCTTAAACAGGGTCACTAAGTAACTTCATTAACATAATCACTATCTGGCTATTATTAACATAAAAGAAAGCATTGGCATCATGTTGAGCAACACCACTTTTTAACATTCAAATGCAGAAATAATAATTTCAGTAAAGGTTCTGTAGACTTGCAGTCTCATTGAGTTAAGAAAGGACTCTTTTCAAACACCATACCTCAAAAAGAAAAACAAACCATGTAGTGAAAGGTGGTCACACGGAAGCAGGTGTTGTGATGCAAGTTTAACTGGGAATGCAGAACATTGGCATGACATACCATCTGTCTGTGGCTGGGGTGTTGATTCACATACAGTGGAAACTTTGTGAAAGGCATGCTGCAAGGAGGTTAGAATTCCAAGGCCATGTGTTGTGGGAAAGGCTAGAATACATAATGGGGGCTGTGTCTAACAGTAACTGTACCTGATAAACAGCTACATAACAGCATGAGGAGGCAGTGGCCATAGGCATGAGAATCCCACAGTATTCCCCACACATACAGTGACTGACATGTTTTGCCCACAGGTGTACATGCTATGGCATGGCCACCTGTTGGATGCAATAATTAACCAGGAGAATGTACTGCTACTGTAGGCCCTCTATACAGAATACATGCACCTTCTGGGAAAAAGTGCTGCAGACAAGCATTATCAGTAATAGATTTGGTAGGGACTAGTGCAGGATGCAGTCATAAAAGGTCTCTGCATTAGGTTTGATGAAGGATTACTGATATGATACTCCAACAAAAGAAAAGGTACATCAGATTATGTCAGACAAGTCCGCTACAGGGGGTGGACTACCAACGACGAAGCAGCTTACTTACCAGACAAGGGGAGTGGCCCATCATACCTCAGGGTGGTTTGGATGTGCAAGCCTGACTGATATTAGCCATGTATGTGTCAGTCATTAAAACACTAGGTTAGTAATGTACAGTACAGCATAGCACACTCCATTGCATGCCTGAAGGAAAGGACTGACCAAATTTTACCTGTTTATCTATCTTTCTAGGCACATCTATCAAAGTATATAACTGGTTCTGTAGAGGGTGCCAGAGAAAGACATCATTAGGACAATCATTGAATATAATGCCCACTTTGGCATGCATCTGGCCAGACACCTGCAACAACTGGAATGCCCATAGAGATACCTTGCTAAAAAGATAAAAGACCTAGTTGACACGTTCTGCATGGACTGACTCAAAGCCCTGTCACTATATTCAGTATCCTACAGACTGCTAAGAGGTGACCTATGTCTGGCATGCAAGGTAACCTTTAAATCAATATTGATGATATTACTGCACATCAGCAAGTCAAATGGTATCAGAAATATGTGGTCTATGGATCTAAACCTCTTCTGCAACTTCACCAGAATGGTTTGGAGGGAAAAGTACATCTTGCAGAGGATATTGGCGCTCTGGAATAGATTCCCCATCCATATAAAACAAATATCATCCTTGTCCAAATCCAAGCACAACTTGGATATATGAATAGGAAACAGAAAATTTATCACAGGACTTCACCTTGTACTAGTAATGGACTGAAGCAACTCCTAAATGCTTTATCCCATGCATGCATGCATCTCCTCAAATTATCTTTGGTATGATCCTAGTTATTCTCATTAGGGATACTATATAATTTCAAACATGGAATGGCTAAGACCAGTCTCTAACCAAATGAGATAGGTTAATTTGAGCACAAAAAGGAAAATTGGCTAGGCTTAAAATGGCCCATAAGGGTATCTATGTACCTATGATGTTTTCTTAGGTTCAGAGCTCTAGACAAATGGACAGATAAAAAGTAATTACTTATCCAGTTCCAGGTGAAAAAAGCAAGAAAAATCACAGGATGGAGAACAAATAGAAAAGGGAGCAATAGCTGACAGACTTTAAAACAGCTCCACACGAAGAACATCTTTGTAAACTGTTCTGAAAGCTGATGGCAGTTGCTGATGATTAGTGAAATAATAGGCAATCAACAAAGAGAAGTGAAGAACATCTCTCAGATCAGAGGTGCAGGAACACAGTAGAAGACTGATGGAAATAGAAAAATGCTACAGTGGCAAGTAGGAAAAGAGGATGACCATGAAAACAAATCCAGAGGAAACAACATAAGGATAACAAGAGTTCAGAGCATGTCCTGGATACAGAAATGGAACAAATGCTGCTGGAAACAAGATAATTCAAAGAATCCACAGAGCTGGTAGAATGAGAGGTGCAAGAGGACATCTGAAACACATATTAGCAGATATAAACTAGAAGAAGAAATTACGAGACAAACTAGAACAGTTACATTGATACCCTTTAATAGTATGTTTATAAAACTGGTGTTGGAGGATTATTGTGATTCACTGCATAAACTAAAAAAAGGGAAGACTGACTTGTTAGGGCCACTGAAAGCCCAGGGAATTCCTGCATGGATTAATTACTCTGCTGTCTTCTCTATAATACTGAAGAAAAAGAAACACAGGTTCCACACCGAGGGAGAAGCACAGGCTTTTATTATGGAGATTTTGTACAGTGGAAGGCTGAGAAACAATAAATTCAAATATCCAACCAGAAGTGTACTGGCAAGGACACTTGTGAAGGGTCTGGGAGGAGGTAGACTTATAGGCATCACAAAGAACATATGATGCAGATGCACCTGTAGGGAAAAAGAACTAAAGAGGAAGTAAACAAAGGCACACAGAGTGATGTCAACAAGATAAGTGGGGCAGACAAGATCTTGGCCATAGCAGATGATAGAAATGCAGGAAAGAACATGGAAAACAGGAAATGTGAGGAGAGAGCACAAAAATTATACAGTAAGAAGAACGAAAAGCTGGTTAAAGCAGAAATTCAGCAGAAAATAAAAGTGATAGTAATCACAGCAGAGGCAGGGACAGTGATACAAGAAGCAAAAGAAAAAGAAAATGCCATCAAAATGGAGACACTGCAACTGATGCCTAAGGGGCTTGAGCAAGTTGGAATGGATAAAAGAGGAGGAAAGAAAATCAAAATGGAACAGTGGCAGGAAAATCAAACTAGAGGAGGAAGTCAAGAGGATAGAAACCATCAAGAAATGGGCAGCTTGGTCACACAGGAAAAGATGACAGAAAAAAACAAGAGGCAGTGCAAGAGAAAAAAATGAGTGGATGTATACAGTGCATCCAGTTATATGCAGGCACTAGTCACGACTGCATGTTAAAAGAACAGAGAATCTAAAGTCATGGACGTGACAGGATAAAAGGGGTAAATGAGAGTTGAAAAGGACTAATGGGATCTGTGAATATGGGATACTATTCAAAGGACAGAATTCTTTTGATGCACTGTGCTCCAGCAGTAACAAAAATGTATTGGGTAAAGGGCGAGGGTACAAAGTGACAGATTGCTGTTACATGGTCTTTGCTACAATACACTGTGCTTTATAATGTTTTTATCTTCATATAAAAGTAAGCTTTCTCTGATGCAGTGAGCAAAAGTATTGTGGTATACCTGAATGAAAAATGGGGAAGTAGAGAAGGAAGTGATTATGGAAACACTAGTCTTAGATTCAACTGCGATGTATTAGAGCAGAATAAAATGGAATGCATGAAGCTGTCACAAAATTATGATTAAGTGCAAATTAACCAAATAGCAACTATGGGAAAGGGGAGTGATAAAAAGGAGCAAACAACAGAGAAGTAGAAACAAGAACTTGGGCAAGGCCAAAACAGAACTGGGAAAAAGAAACAAGGTGAATGACTCATGTCCAGAGGAGCTCAGATCACAGACTATAGGAAGAGAAGTCCAATTCTATTAGGGAATAGGGGGTCGAGCATAGGCAAACGCCAAAGGATTGAAGGTCCAGCTCAGCAGGAAAATGCAGACGAAGAGATGAGAGACATTCAAAGGGGTCTATATCAGTTTGCCAAAAAATATTTTCAGCAAACACTTCTTCTTGGACAAATATTCAGTAAAAATTACTTCCACAAGTCATAGAATTTTCCCTGGGCAATGAAGCAATTGCCCCACAGCACAATGGAACCCACAACTAGCTAAATCAAACCCACTCCAGTGGGGGGCTCTGCCACCACACACCCCCTAACTATTTATACCAACTCTGAGATAGTACTTCAGTGGGGAAAAGGGTAAAGCTGTGTTGTTTGCCAACTACTTCATTGCCCTGGGAAAATTCAGCAGTGATTTTCACTGAATATCTGTCAACGAAGAGGAGTTCACTGAAAATATCTTTCAGCGAATTAATATAGATCCCATTCTAAGGCAGAGATGAGGGGGTACAAAACCTAAGAGAACAGAAGGGAACGAACACAGACTGAAAGCAGTCACCTGGAACATATGTGTGCTTTGCACCGTATCAAAAGGAAAATGTACACTCAGAAGACTTAGAAAGGAACACAAAATAATGAGTGAAAGGGTATGGGGAGGGAAAGACACTAAAAAGAGGGAACACACACTTACTAGAAACTGTTTGATTCAAGTCAGTAAACTAAACAGGATACTAGGGAAAAGGAAACTCTAAAAAGGTTGGAGAAGATAGGAATAAAGCAGAGGTATATATCAGACCATGCAGCAGTAGCCATAACAATAAGGACAGAGGAAAGAAGGGGAGGGGATGGAATGGAGATGGATAAGCTGCAAGTGGGAAGATATGGGAAAAAAGCAAGTATTACAAAAAATCTGATAGAGGAAACAGTGGAGGAGAACTCTAGAGGCAAAACGGAATTAGAAAAACACTGGTGGGATGGAATCAAACCAGCATTCAGAGGTAAAATAATAAGGATGAGTACAATAGGAGTGTAGGTAAGGAGGAAATAAAAATTAAAGTAAAACTGAGCAGGATACAAAGGTAAATGTGGAAAAATGGCATAGACAGAGAAACACTAAGAACAGAAGTATTAATAAACACTGAACAAGAAGGAAAGGGAAAAACTTCAGTGGAAGTAGATCGATGCTACTTGAATGACTAATGGGATAACAGAGGAGTAACAGGGGTAACACCAGGGAATGAATTATAAAAATAGAAAGGTGAGAGAGAGAGATACCAAGCATTAAGGGAAAAGAGGGAAAGATCACAGAGGGGGACAGCAGAGTTAGTGTAAATATTACCAACAAATATACCATGAACAGAAGGACAAGGAAGTCCATTAGTAAGCTGCAAACAGAGAAGAGGGGTACCAAGTGGAAGGAATACAGAGGGAAAAGCTAAATACAAAAATTAAGATAAAGGATATCAAAGAGACAGGAAGGCAATGAAAGCCAGGAAGGTAGGGGACCCAGCTGTATATCCACTATAATTCTATAAGTGAGACGGAGAGGAAATATGATCAGTTATGAAGGAGAAGTATGAAAGAATAAGTGAGACAAGTGAAATAGCAGATACAAGGATGTGAGTCAGAATGGTAGTGATCACAACAGAGAGATGAGACAAGATGGAAGGAGAACATTACAGACTAATCTCCTTAATAAATGCAGACAAAATAATGGCAAAAGTGGGAACACAGGCAGGATATTAGAAAAAAAAAACTGTGGAAACTCTTTATAGGATTGATAAAGGCAATTTGAATGAGACAGTAATAGAGGTAATGGTAAATGGAGGGGGGGGGGGGTTCCAAGGCACTAAAAGATTGGAGGGAGACTAGACAGGAGTGCCTTCTGTCTCCAAGATTCTTCATGTCAGTCATAGAAGAGCTTTCAAATGAAGTGAGAAAAAGTTAGCATGACTGGAGGGAAAAACAGCAGTACAGTCAGGATTCTCATTGTACACAGATAACTGTATGCTTATGTTAGAGAATGTTGAGATGGCATAAATGAAATAATGTCAGTTTGTGCAAGGTTTGAAAGGGCTATAGGGCTTTGATTCAAATAGACAAAGGCAGTGATGGTCTGGATAAGAGAAGAAAAGGAAAAGGAAGGGAAAGAGTGGGACACATTTAGGAGAGAGAATACAGCAAATATCTAGAAATTTATGTAGGCCACATTAGATGATACAATACAATACAAACTAATTTGGAGTTGTGAAGGGGGAGAAAATTCAGAGGAAATACTAAAAAGAAAAAAGCAGAATCATTTATGAAGACCTGAGGGAGAATGTAGAGGAAGCCACAAAGAAAGAAATAAGAAAAGTATGGGCATACCTCCCAACAGTACAGATTTTCTCAGAAAGTGCAGATTTCTGTCTCATATTTTTGGTCCATTTTTCATAAAATTGTGGTCTTCTGGCAAATTAGTGGCAAATCATTAAAGACTGAAGTTAGAAAATAATGACAGACATTTGAATTTCAGACTTCATACCTTTCAGAAAATTCACATTAGTGCAAAACATGTTATTCTATCAACTTTCTAAGTTTGTAAAAATTGTCCCTATTGTTGGGCCTTTGCCCCACTTTTACTTATGGCTTTGTCCAGTTTCTTGCTGTAAGAGGTTGAGAGGGATGGATGGGAGAAGGAAGAAAGGTGGCTGACTGTGGAAGCTGAATGGCAAAAAGTCCTGAAAATAACACCAGAGATGCAGAAAATGCACAGGGTAGGTAGGAGATTGGATATTAAGAGTGCAGCACAGATGGTATATCACACCAAAAGGATTATATAAGGAGGGCAGGAAAACAGACTCAAGATATTGAAGAATAATGAAAGAAGAGATAGGCATGAAACATATGTTCTGGGAATGTATTTGGGCACAAAAGACCCAGACAGAAACATTGGAAATCTGGAAGAGGTTTCATGGAAAAAAGGGATGAAATGGCTTGGAATTTTGCATCGATAAACTGACACTTTCTTGACATTCTAAATGCTAGCTCTCTTTCGTAAATAGTTAACCATCCTACTAGGGACCAGGGGCGGCCCATGCTATTAGACTGCCGGACTGCAGCCCCCTCAACTTAAAATAAAGAAAAATAAAGAAATAGAAATTAAAAAAAAAATTAAAAAATTGCGGACTTTTGCACATGCACACTAGTCCAGACTGCTGCTAAGACAGTCTGGAGCATGCGCATATTGTCTCAGCAGCAGTCCTGACTGGGAAACATGAAGAACGGAGATCCCAGAAGTCTATACAGTTTTAAACTGCATAGTCTGTCCTGGAAAACACATCAGATCAGACTGCAACATCAGCAGTCTGGAATTTGCTGCAGTCTCATCTGGTGTGGATTGGAGTTTGCTGCAGTCTCATTGGGGGAAGATGTGCACAGGCAGGTTTTCATACACGGATTTGGATTTATGCTACAGGGAAAGATCTACTAGGGATTTGGATTTATGCTACAGGGAAAGATCTACTAGGGATTTGGATTTATGCTACATGTGTGTGTGTGTGTGTGTGTGTGTGTGTAAATGCCCCAGGTGCAATATACTGGTGGTTAAACTCATGGTGGTGTGGTAGGGAATACCTCAGGCTTGAACCTTGTACCTTGTATGCAAGTGTTAAAGAGGTGAATTCCTTACCCACCACCATTTGTAAAAAAAAATTGCAGATATTTGCCTCTTATTTGATCTGATCTGTTCCTCATAATATCTGTGGTTTGTAAATGTTGCAATGCTTGATATTTGATGGTGCAGTGGTAGCATTGTTGCCTAACAGCTGCAGGTTCTCAGGTTGGATTCTTGGCTGGGGTGCCATCTTTGTGGGGTCTGTATCATCTTTCTGTGTTTGTGTGGGTTTACTTTAGACATGTCTGCATTATTTCTTCTTGGGCCTCTGCTGAAAATTGTTTTTTTGTTCCAAGTCAGACTGTCCTGAATAACAAATGTTAAATAAAATTGACAGACATTTGAATTTCAGACTTCAGGTTTCTGAATGTTTAATCCCTTACATATTTGATGGTGCGGTGGCAGTATTGTTGCCTCACAGCTCTAGGTTTTCTGGTTTGATTCTTGGCTGGGGTGCCTTCTGTGTAGAGTCTGCATCTTATCCCTGTGTATGTGTAGATTTGCTCTGGTGTCCTGCCATTTTACAAAGACATGTGTCTACAGTATTTCTCCCTGGGCCTCTGCTGAAAATTGTTTTTGTTCCATCAGAAGTAAAATTGACAGGCATTTGAATTTCAGACTTCATATTCTTCAGAAAATGCATAGTAAAACAACTTTTTATTCTAGCAATAAATATATAGTAACGCAACATTTTATTATAGCAATTTTCTAAGTCTATAAGATGACTATTTGAAATTTGTCCTTATTTTTGGGACTGTATTACCCTGTTATTGGCTTTGTGCTAAGGTTGACAGCTATGGCAAGAACTGAATTCACTGAATATATTTGAGGGCTGTATTCCCTCATTACTGGGTTTGTCCAGATGTTTTGTGCTAAGAGGTTGACAGCTATGGTGAGAACTGAATTCATTAAATGATAGCCATTTAAGTTTCAGTCTTCCTCTCTTTCACAAAGCAGCTGATTTGGCATAATGGTATGTTGCTCTGACTGTTTTGCACAGGGACCTTGGCAGTAAAATGTATGGTGGTAACACAGCATTTTTCTTTCACAAAGCAGATGATTTGGCATAGTGGTATGTTGTTCTGACTCTTTTGCACAGGGACCTTGGCAGTAAAATGTATGGTGGCAACACAGCATTTTATTCTAGCAGCTTTCCAAGATTATACAAGCAATGTTTAATGTGTCCCTGGTTTTGCCCTTTTGACCCACCCCGGTAAATGTGGCTTTTTCCAGCTTTCTTGTGCTGCGAAGTTGAGATGCAGTTGAGTATTGAGTAGATTTACAATGAGCTGAGAGATGCAGGGAAGAGAAGTTTAGTGCTGATTATGCTTAGTCAGCTTGCATTGCTAATAGCACAACAGGTTGTGTACTTGCTCTTGATGCAGAGGGTTGTTGGTTCTACTCCCATAAGGGGTGAATGCTGCTGTACTGAAAGTTAAGATACTAACTATGAGCCTGTTATCAGTTTGCCATCCATTTCCTATTGCAATATTACTAGCTTATTTTTAATGTAATTTAGGCAATTTATTCCTCAGGGGCATCAGACACTTTATTTTTCGATGAAACCTTGAAATATAAAGGTGATTGCTAGTAGCAACCTCTTCATTATAGATTTATTTAATGTGGAATTATTTAGATGACTTTTTTACTACTTCAGAGATTGTGCATGTTTACTGATAATGGTGGACTGTAGAATTGTGCATATTTACTGATAATAGTTGACTGTAAAAGTTTATTTTATTTTATTTTATTTATTTTATTTTACATTTGTTAACCGGGCTAGTCCAACTGGATACATGTCCATTTTCAGTGGAGGCCCGGGGAGAAAAGCTCCAAGATCATGGTTACAAAAAAAGACAACATACAATTCAGAGTTGAGACAAATAGATACACTGACAATTCAAGGCAAGATAAAGCAGTCAAGTAGTTGTAAATATAATTAAAATGGGTACAGACTTTGAACAGAGGAACTAATAGTGCTATATTGTGGACTCTTAGGTTATAGAATTGAAATGGAGGCTTGGAGAGGCAAGGTGAGGTAGGGACGTTCAAAATTAGTCTGGATTAGAGCAAGGGCATAACCATTGGGACTTCAGGTGAGCTCTGAGGTGTACTTTAAATTGGTCCAGAGAGGACATAAGTCTTAGGGTGTCTGGGAGTGCATTCCAGGATTTTCCAATGGAATTAGCATATAGTGCTTCTCCACCGGAGTTGTTAGATTTAATGGTCAGTACTTGTAGGCTTTTTGAGGACCTGAGGGAAGTAAGGTTGGAATAAGGCGTAAGTATTTTGCTCGATGCGGGAGTTTTATCTGGGTGGTTGATGATTTTAAAAGCCTCAGTGAGTTGATTGAGTTTGAGAATATTAGGCAGTTCTAGCCAATCTAGTGACCTTAGGTTTAGGCAGTGATGTGTGCGATAGGGCATTCCCGTTATGAATCTGGCAATATGATTGTAGGTAGTAGAAAGTTTATTGAGCTTTCTCTTTTGGAGGAAGGAGAATATTGGGGAGGCATAAAGGAGTGTGGAGAGGAGGTGGGTACGGGCAATTGTAAGTTTAGTATGTGGGGTTAAGAAGGTCTTTATCCTATACATCGATCCGAGTTTTTTGTTGACCGACTTGATGGTTAGATTTACATGCATATCAAATTTAAGTTTGTGGTCTATGGTCACCCCTAATAGCTTAGTGTGGGAGACGGGGTAGATTACGGTACCATTATTGGAGGTCATGTGGAAGGTTGGATTGTTAGTGTCAGGGGGATCTATACCTTGGGAGGCAATTGGAGTGGGAAAAATAAAAGTAATTTGGTTTTGGTTGGGTTAAGTAGGAGTTTAAGTTCCATGAACCATTTTTCGACTGCGGAAAAGCAGTTTTGGGTTGTGACTTGGAGATTGGCAAGAGAGATGTCAGAGCAGATAAGGGTGGAATCATCTGCATATTGAATGCAAGTAGATTTAGGAATGATAGAGTGAAGACCGTTTATAAATATGGAAAAGAGAAGGGGACCAAGGATAGACCCTTGAGGAACACCAATATTGGTGGGGAGAAGGTCTGATAGCTTATTTTGCCACTGAACTGCTTGTTTTCTGCAAGAGAGGTAGGCATTAAACCAACTTATTGTTGGTTCACTAAGATGAAAGGTTTTCAGTGTGTGGAGCAATAGTTGATGGTTGACCATATCGAAGGCTTTCGATAGGTCTAGGAAGAGCGCGGAGGAGATTAGTTTGTTGTTGCGGTTGTGGTTGACTGAGTCAACAAAGGAGAGGAGAGCAGTGGTTGTGCTGTGATGGGGGCGGAAGCCGTGTTGGATAGAAGATTATTTTGTATGAGGGAGGTAATAAGTTGTTTGTGGACACAGCGTTCCATTATTTTGGCTAGAGGAGACAGTATGGCTATGGGTCTATAGTTAGAAGTGTCCGTGGAGGACCCTCCTTTATGGAGGGGAATGATATAAGAGATTTTCCAAATAGAGGGAATAGAGGCTTCTGAAATGGTTCTGTTGATCAAGATTGAGACAGGGTAGGCTATGGCGTCCGATGCTATCTGTAAGTATTTGGCTGGGAGGGAGTCGGCCACAAGGGTGGTTGGCTTAAGTTTTTTCAAGAGGGAACATATATAGGAGGTGGGGGTAGGTTGAAGGTTAAAGGTAGGTTGGGTTGGATCAATGGTTGAGGATGCCACCGGGGGGGAAGTGGCAAGCTTACTGGCGAGGGACTGGATGGTCTCGGTAAAAAAAGAATTAAAATTGTTAGCAATTTCAATTGGATCTTTATTCATGAGTTTTTCAGGGGTGGGGGTAGTAGATTTACCTGGATGGAGGAGGTGATTGAAACCAGCCCAGAATTTTTTAGGATTAAACTGATGTTTATCTTGGAGGTGACAGAAGTAATGTTTTTTATCAGATATAACGGCTGCTTTGGTTGAATTTCTAAGCTGCAGGAACTTGATGCGATCTAAGGGGTTTTTTGTGGTTCTCCATTTGTTCCAGGCCAGGTCTCTAAGTCTAATTTTAGATTTAGTGTCTTGTGTTAGCCATGGTGCTATACGTACCTTAGTTCGAGTAAGTCGCTTAGGAGCATGAGAGTCAAGTATCTTGAGGAAGGTTTCATTAAAGTGTGATACGCTCTCATCTAAAGGTAGGCTTTTTAGGATATGCCAGTTGCAAGCCTTGAGTTCAGCTAGAAATGTTTCTGGGACAAAATTCTTGTTGTTCCTAACTAGTCTAGGTATAGGAGTGTTAGTAGTTGGACATTTCTGTTTTATAATAAAGGTGGCATGGTGGTCACTGAGGTCATTAGGAAGGGTCCCTGCAGTATAGTTGTTAGGATTCTTATTAGTAAGAATCCAGTCAATGATACTCTCCCTTTCTTGGGCATATCCTATTCTGGTGGGAGAAAGAATATTTTGGGAAAAAACATGTAGGTTAATAGGGAGAGGGTTTGATTGAGCAGAGTATAGAGACCAGTCAATGTTAACATCTCCTAAAATTATAGTTTCTTGTGGATAATTGCTGGCGAGCCAACTAAGAGTTTGTTCGAGGATTTCAACATTTTTGCCAGGTGGTAGGTAAATTACTAAGAGATTAATACTTTTTTGGTTGTTTAGGGATAGCTTCAGGGCAATCAGTTCCAGGTTGGGAACTTTTGGGGGTTGGAGTGAATTCATAGTGATGTTCAAGGTGTTCTTGAACATGACAGCTATTCCTCTGCCCTTTCTGGTTATTCGATCAGCCCTAAGGATGTTGTACCCAGGTGGAATAATTTCCTCATCCTTAGTGCTGGGTTTGAGACAAGTTTCTGAGAGACACATGATGTCGGGAAAGTGGGTTTCGAGCATGGCATGTAGGCTGTGAACTTTATTATTAATGCTTCTAAGGTTAAGATGAAGCACCAGGAGGGAGTCCGTTGGGTTTCTCGTTCCATTGAGGTAGTTAGGGCCTAGGTCATCGTTGGGGCCTGGGTTGGGGTGGATATCACCGCCTTTTGTAATTGACTTTTTCAAAAAATCGAGTATTTTTTGTAGTTTAATTATTTGTATAAGATGGCCCCTATTTGAGGATATTTTTGGGCGACAGAGAGAATGGTGTAGATTTTTGGGTAGCAACTGAGTAGCAGGGTAAAGAGAGGGAGGGATAAGATTAGTGGGGTTGTTGGAATGCAGGGAGGACTGACCATTGGGGAGGTAGACTCCTATGAGGGTGTGGGTTTCAAAGTTCGTTAATAGGTAAGGAATAGTAAGGAGCAAGAATGCAAGGGGGAGGGTGATATGTGAATTTCTATCCATGGTGAGGGGTGAGTTTGATGAGTAGATAGGGCTAAGGGTGTTACTTTGATCAATTGGGATGTAAAAAGCTAGATGTGAGTAGTGGGTTTTACTGGAAAGAGTATGGTAGGTGGGCGGAGTAGACGTAGTAATATTGACAGGTGGGGAAATGGAGTGAGGAAGGAGGGGACAGTTGTGATTGGGTAGTGGAATGGGGGATGGGCTTGACGACTAAATAAATGTAGAGGTACTGGGGCGGGTGGGAATAGGGGGCAGGGAAGGGAGCGGAGCAAGCCCAAGCGTAGCGAGGGCGAAGCGGAGTGGGGACTACACCACAAAGGTTTCCCTGGGTCTTAAAGGTAACCAGATTCAACAGTAACTTGTTCAAGATTTTATAACAGAACCTGTTGTTTTTTGGCGTAATTCTGCTAGATTCCAGTAGCAGAACGCCAGATATTTAAACAAATATAATGTAGAATAGTAGTCCTTTACCCTAAGTCAGTTTATAAAGTCAGAGGTGTTTCTTGTAGGGTTGTTAGTGCGTTCGCACTTGTGGAGGGGTCCTGTGCCACGCGGTGAACTTGGGGGTTATCTGAGTTGAAAAATAGTGAAAAGAGAAGTTAAGTTTAGTGTTAGGTATCTCTGAGATAATTATTAGAAAGAGTTTGAAAGAGAAAAAGTTTGAGTAGACTTTTATGATGGAAATGTTCTGAATTGGGCAGTTTTGTCATTGGTGCATGCATTTTGTTTCATTGTTTACTGGAAAAATGTTCAAAGCAATAGGAAGGTGTATCAAAGAGCACATGTATGTTTTATATGCAAGGGGCCTAATATTTGAAAACAGCCCAGAATTAATCTTTATCTGCCACAGGTAAAATGTATTTTCTTTGAATGTGGGTTTCAATGTTGTTTCAATGAATGTGAGTTTCAATGGCAGAGAAGTTTTAATGCCAAGTTTGTTTAGCAGATGTCTTAGTGTTTGTGCTGTAAAATGCAAAATAAAACTTTCAAATGAAGTTCAAATCATCATAGAAGTAAATCAGTATGCACGTTAGTGTTTATGGTAAATGGAGTGAAATAGCCAAGTAATGGATCATTGGAATGGCTGCAGGGCGAGGCTCAATTTGACCATGGTTTTGTGAGGGGGAAGGGCAGCAAACTTAGGCAGCCCCAGCTGAACCATACCTCCCAACTGTCCAGATTTTCAAAGAATGAATAGATGTTTTGCTTCTTATTTTTGGTTTGTTCCTCATAAAATTTGTGTTTTTCTGGCAAATCATTTAGGAATTAAGTCACTAAATAATGACACACTGAGTTTCAGACTTCATAACCTTCAGAAAAATGCATGCTAAAGTAAGACCTGTTCTATCAACTGTCTCAGTTTATACAAGAGCAATTTTTAGTACTGTTTATATGTTCCCCCAATATATTTGGCCTTGCCCATATTTATTGCATTAACAGGTTGAGAGGTACATGCAAATAAATTGCTTTATAGAATTAGGCATAGCCAAACTACTCAACTGCCCCTGATTCTGGTTCAAAATGTTGCTCTTCCCCTAATGATCTCTCCACAAAATAGCAATTTTGGAAGAAAACATGGAGGGTTTATAATTAAGAAATAACTGTAATAATCAGTTGGATTACTTTTATTTCAGAAATGCATGTAGATTCTTTTATTTTGTCAGCTGCTTAAGTTAGCAGTACTAATATTAAAGTATCCCTTTGA
This sequence comes from Protopterus annectens, assembly GCF_019279795.1. Classification (NCBI taxonomy): domain Eukaryota; kingdom Metazoa; phylum Chordata; order Ceratodontiformes; family Protopteridae; genus Protopterus; species Protopterus annectens. The sequence goes on along the minus strand of NC_056751.1, from coordinate 402,220,693 downwards.
CAGGTTCCCAGCTGTATTGTGTTGCTATTTTATATTTTTACATCACATTTTTGGTCCATTTTTCATAAAATTGTGGGTATTTTTGGCAAATTAGTGACAAATCATTAAAGACTGAAGTTAGAAAATGATGACAGACATTTGAGTTTCAGATTTCATACCATTCAGAAAATTCATACTAGTGCAAGACCTCTATTATCTTTCTAAGTTTATAAGAGCAATATTTAAAAAAATGCCCTTATTTTTGGGCCTCTGTCCCATTTCTTTGTATGGCTTTGTCCACATTTCTTGCTCTGAGGTTGAGAGGTATGACAAATGTGTCAGGGCCATCACAAGTCAGCCAGAGACATTTCAAACTGTGACATACTTGTTGCACCCCACTCCCCCATGTAGTGACTCTGGATGTGTCGAAGCAAGGGAAGGAGTAGTTATGTAGTGTAAATGTGCAGAGTATCCCCCCATCCAAGGTAGACACAAGTACTAAAGTGGCTTTTCATCTGTCCTTGATTTTTACAGAATGGTCTGGTTTCTGTCATATTTTTTGTACTGTTGATTTATGCTTATTACTCAAAGTGCCTGTTGCTCTGTGTTTAAGTAGCAATACTTTAATGACCATTAGGTAAGCTTGGCTGAGATTGCAAGATGCAAGTAAGCTTTAATAAGCATACTGTTAAAGAATTGCCAACATTGAAAGCCTTTCTGTTGCCATGTAGAGAATACTTAACTAGATAATGTATAAGCCTTGGGTATTGAAATGCATATGCCAGTATTTGTAATAAAGGACAGGATTGCATAATTTTAAGAGTCTCGTTACACTTGAAGACTTCCAGTCATCTCTGCAGGCTTTACCCGTAAACAGAATGCCAGTCGTGTGGTCCATAACTTTTACAGTAATCCTTTTAGTGTGGTCCATAACCTGTACAGTAATCCTTTTAAGCAATGTATCTTGAGCTTATTTCTTGATTGCTTTTCATTTTTTACTTTGATCATGTTTTCCCAATGAAACAAGTAGATGTCAGGCAGCAGGTCTTTTTTTGGATAAGGAACATTTTTACAAGTGGGGGCATCAGAGATTTCTACTTTCAGCATGTTACTTGGTACTTTAATAAAGCTGAATATAAATTATAATTAGAACTGCAGTGCAAGAAGTGGTTTGAGTTGAGTGCTGCTTGTTTTTCTTATACTTGATTTTGACTGGCATTCCATTAATGTATTTTAAAAAAAGTAATTTATTTTTTCATGCCTCACAACCTTTTTTGTTTCCATCTAGATATTAAGCTGTCATGCAGCCAATGCATTGAAATATTTTTATTCTTCTACACTTCATTTTGTCTTGATTGGACTCTCATAATGACAGTTTGGCACCCAGGGCAGTATATTTAGTTTTTGTGGTTTTGAGCATAGCTCCTCCCCTTTCTAGTTGGCCGCACCCCTTCCCATTGACCCCACCCATTCAGCTGCTCCTGCAGCCCCCCTTTGATTTGAAGTCACCAGCCGCCACTGCTAGGGACTCCAGTTTCCTGATCTAGTCCTCACAGATATGGCCACTTAATGCATGATGATACACATGACTGTAATTTAGTGACCTTTTCCATTAGAACTAGTGTTACTTCCCCTGTATATAGCTCTGTGTTTAGGGACTTCTCAAAAGCAAAACTTTTTCTGTTACCTGATGACTTAAATAAATTCTGCTGTAATACTCCTGTAAAGGATCCTATTACTAAAGCTGCTACCTAGGCCTCTGACTTCTATTCCCAGATTGATAAGGCAGTCCTATCTTCAACAAATATAATGAGAAGTTTAAAAACAAACCCCTGTGGTGGAACAGACATATAAATAAATTGTATAACAAAGGAAAGAAATGTTAATGCTTATAAGAAATCTCATTCTGCCTACCTTAAGAGCACTCTTAAGCAAACAAAGAGCTTAAGGGAACCATAAGGGAGCTCAAAGCTGAGCAAAAACTTAAAATCGACACTAAAACCAAAAATAACTGCAAACCTTTCTTAAACTATGTCAGAAAGTTAAGAACTAACACTCATCAGTCCACAATAATATTACACTGTCTGACCTACAACGGAACATTCCATATGAACAGAAAGATAAGGTCACAAATGACTGACTTAATAAACTTTAAAACAGTGGCTAAAACCTCATATAAAAATATATGTGAAATTTCAGAAAGTTTGGTTGTAGATAGGTTTAAAATGGCACACCCTGAAAACATAAATTAATTTTCCAGTTTGACCCTAAGTCTTCTAAATATCCGGTTGTTTTAGCAGAATTAATGTTGCTGAGTGAAACTGCAAACCCTAAATTACAATTGCACCAAAGACTAATAACAAACCATCATCTAAATATGTTGCTTTGCCTGCCTGCAAACATGAAAACTGTCACCAGCTAAGTTGCTGTGTTTTAAATGCTCTAAAAAGGCAAAGAAACAAATACTGTATAGTGACTGACAATGTGACTGTAAAAACTGGTAAAAGCATGCCCATAGAATGTAACAATGCTGAACTTTTAAATGAAGTATAGAGCATTCTTTTTGTCACTGTACTGTACTGCAATTAAACTTGTCAAATAAATTGTGGAAGACATATAAGAAATGTGGGGGATTACTGTATTATGTGAACATGATTGCATTAGTTAAGATCACAAGCATAAAAGCTAGGAAGTAGAAAAGTAAACCAATGAGCACACAGGGGCAAGAGTGAATACACTACAAGACAGGTAGTAATAAAACCTCTTCTAGGTAAAGGATCATACCCCAACTTAAGATATAACATAACTGACCAAAACGTTTTCCAGTTTAAAGACCTATAGAAGTTATAGAAGAAAAAGGATCACTCAGACAAGTTGCCAGAAATATATAGCCACAGTAAAGAAAATGGTGTAACATTAGAAGACAAAAAGGAGCTAACATTTAGCTGTGGGTGACAAGGTTAGATAAATATAACAACGGAGCTTGCCAAAAGATTCAATTTGTTAAAATAGTAAAGAAAGCATGTGTGAGGATTTTCAGAAACTGTGAGGCTTACTGGAAAACTAGAGTAGTTAAAATAAGAAAAGTATGTAAGAATGACAGGGAAATAGGAAGCAAAATAATATTCTCATAGATATCTGACAGAAACAGTTTAGTGCAGCATGACTGGTGAGAACAAGTACATTTAAACAGCACTAGGTGCTATGGACCTAATGACAATCCATCAGGGAAGAGGTGTAGAAATGTCATGCAAGAACCCCAAAGTAAACAGAACAGCACCATCATACTGGTCCCCAAGCCTGGCAGGGATAGACAGTTTTGTAACAGAAGTTCACAAAGTTAAATGGCAAACTGAAATTTGATTTATATCCTATGGATTGAGTGGGCAGAATAATTAAAAGAATGGACAAGGCTAATATTTTGTTCACTCTAAACAAAATGATATTAGCAAATTCCACTAATATTTGAAGCCAGTAAGAAAAAACAGCTTTCTCCCCACTAGATGGGCTCCTTCACTATAGAGTCCTGCCTAACAGCTTGACTATTATTGATATTCAGTTTCATACTTTTTAAATAGCCGCTCATATAATTTATCATATTATTATAGCAAACCTTCTTAAATAATCTAGTCCCAAATGTTTCCATTTGGGCAAATATTTATCAATTTGTACATTAAAAACTTGAATTCTAAAGTCAAAACTATGCTTCATAAATCTCAGTCAGTAGTGCTGTTAATATAATCACTGGAATTTTGTAATGGTTTATTGCTACCATGCCATAACACAAAATTATCATTAAAGAAGCATAAATATACTATTAAACTGTCATTAGAGGGTATAGACATACCTTTCCTTCTAAATAGCCATATTCAAATTAGCTATTTACATTGAACAAAGTCCACTGGGAAAGGATTCTCAGTTGTTCATTTCTTTTTTTCCAAATAATTTGGTGAAAAAGAGTTCTAAACAAACTCTTTCTAAATGGTTGTTGAGACTGTATAACATAACCTTCATCTGTGCAGGTAAGAAAGAGTCACTACCATATAAACCAAAAGCTCATTCCAGCAGATCATTGACTACCTCTGCTGCTTTTTTTTAGAAATTCCACAGTGGAAGAAATTTGTGTGGTAGCTTCTTAGTTTATCTTGCATATTTTTTCCAAGCAATACAAATTAGATGTGATCTCAAAGTCCAGAGCTTCCTTTGAGGCTTCCCTTTTGAAAGGTATTCTGTCATGATGCTGCCCAAGAAAGAAGGTAGCTTGGGATTCTGTCCCAATAATTGGATCATATGGATAAATTGAACTGGATATGTGAGCTATTTACTTTCCATAATGATGGATCATTCTCATCCTCGTCCATCAGATATGACATCCCCCACTTCAGCTCCCATCCAGTTATCTCCTGTTCCCATTTCTATTTTGATTGTCATGCTTCCGGTGTCTAGCTGTATGGTACTAGGCGAACTCGATCTGAGCCTAGGTAGGATGCATTGTATTATAAGAGGGCAAGATTCAGGAGCTCAAGGCTGAGAACACTGACAAACAGCAAGATCAGATCTCACAAGCTGGTCTAGTCCCAGTAGTGGTATCAGATGACCTGAGATGAAAAGGATCTATCATTATAATAAATACATAACTTACATTTTCTCTCTGTTAGCTGTGGGTGTCCATTTTTATCTTCACTCTGCATCTTTCAGTGGCTACGGAGGAGTCAGCAATGACTATGACTGGCTGGATGTTGCATGATCAACAACAGGAACAGTAGGCCAGCAGTCTTCAACTGACCACCAGCAGCAAGAGCACTGGAGCAAATCAAAGGGCTCTCAGTAAGGCCATGGTTGCCAATGTGTCTTTTAAGGTAACCATAATTAGATTTGATGAACTATCTGTCCATTTTCCCAGCAGAAGTTAATATGGAGAGCTTTCTCTCCTCTTAATTCCATAGGAGTCTATTACTCTAGACGTGTGGGTTATGCACATGATAAATAATAGTTGTCAGTTTGTTAATTTCGCCACCAATAATGAAAGTCAGTGGCAAGGCAGAAGTTAGAAAAACTCCTGAATTAAGCTTTCTTGCCCATCTTCAGTGACCATTGAAACATAAGATACTATCCCTGTTTTGTTTTGCTTCCAAAAAGAACACAGGACATTGGACCAGTTGATGTCAGTGACTTCTTTGCATGAAAAAAGTTTCACATGCTTTTTATTCAGGCTGATCTTCCCCTTTTTTCAAGGGAAGCTTGGGTGCTGGTCACTTACCTGCACATAGAACATTCATGTATTCAGGAATATTCCTTCACTACCTTTAAGGAACCAGTCACTTTCAGTTCAGATCTCTGCTGTTGTAACTCACCTTGATACCAGGAATCTTCATGTACATGGTGATGGTAACTACTGTGCTATAATCAAAGGGACACAGTCTTCTCATACCTAGACAGTTGGCTCCAGATTGCCTCCAGCCTGTAGAGTCATAAGCCAGATATTCAGTTCTACAGATCTTCCTATCTCTGCGGTAGCATTTACTGTAAAAAAATAACAGCTGTAGAAGATGCAGGTTTTGAGCTTTTTAGGTTGATCTGAAAATACAAAGATTTGTTGGGTACCTTGGCCGTGTGTGTGTGCATCAGTTTTCATACTGTCCTTACCAGGTTTTACTGGTGGCCCTGCAGTCATCATCAACCTCACCAGGATTTCCAAGGCATGCAAACAATTTCTCATGAGGGAAGGAAGTAATTTATGGGTCCCCAGCCAGAAGTTATATTCTCATCAGATGAACTACCCCTGTGCTAAGTAGTCCATTTATAAAAGTCTGTCCAACCTATGGAATTTGGATTGGGCATCTGAGCTCCAAATATGGGTGTTAAAAATGGATTTATATCACATCATCGAAAGTGAAAAATATCGAATGCCTCTTCATGGATCCCTATTCATTGAACTCTGAATCCATCAAACGATCACTTCCATGAAGTTTTTCCCATGTTAAGTAACCAGTGGGCCAACCTACTGACCACATCAAAACCAGCAGAATTTAAAACCCACCCTGGTGGGGGGGCTGTACCCCCCACACTCCCTCCAACTAAGTATTCCAACTCTGATATCACACTACAATGGAGAAAAGGGTAAATCCCTGATGATGACCCACTGGTAACTTATCATGAGGAAAATTTTGCAGAAATGATTGTTAGACGGATTCAAGTTTGAATGAATAGGGATTGAAGAAGAGGCATTCAATGTTTTGTGCTTTGACAATGTGATATAGACCTGTTGAAAATAGCAACTGTTCTGTTAAATCTTCAAGCCATACACACTGACTGAGGAGCATGTGAATCATTGTAGAACAGGACATCATTAAGGTAATTTAGTACATCAACATGCATGGTAGAACCCATTCTCACCCCTTCTGCAGAGAAGGCTGTGAACTTGTGGGAATGAACAACTGCCCGTAACCATTTTTTTTCTAGTGGCAGCTCATCACAAGTGGTAGCTCATTACAAGAGATATAATCTGCTTGATGGATCACTTTAAGGAGGAGGTTTGTGCACCCTCTCATATGGTTCGTTCATCAAGGTTCCATTGAAAGGTCATTTGCCTAGGGAGGTCTTGACATCCTGCTGACCCTAAACTATTCCTGCTGTAACTCTCATTTTAAAGTTGCTCACTGCTATCTATCTAGGCATCAGCTACTCATTTTCTAACTCTGCTTTGGTCCAGATAGATATGTTTACTGATGTCTGTGGCAGTTAATTAGGCTTCCTCTGCTTCCATCCAGATGCCAAATGTCTGCCATCACAAGAATGATTCATTTAATACATCACTGACCACATCCATTTGCTTGGTTTCTCCTATTCCAGCTGTAGGTAGAACACAGTTATTGTAAAAAAAGACTGTATTGGTGCTCAAAGTACTCTTAAAATCATTCAAAATTGAAATTATAAAGTGGAATAGTTTATCCTCAGGGATGTGAACCTAATCTGCATTTCTTCATCAGTTATCTTGGCTAATCTTTTCAAACTATCGTTCAACATACTGCTGCTGTATGGCTGCACTGGATTTTTGGAATGTTTTTCTTCATTTAAGGTTGGATAACTTCATTGTTTCTTTTTTTCCTCATTTCATTACAGTGTGTTTTATTTTAAATTTTGTTTTATCTTAAAGTTTTATTTTCTTGGAATTTTAAAGGTTTTTAGCTACAGTCAGTTACAAAAAAAAAAAAATTCTTTTCCATTCACTGATTAAAAAGAAATAATACCAACTCCAAAAAGTCAAAACTGTTGCACGGAGAAGCAGGACTCTTGAAAAGCAATGTCCATGTATACTCAAAAAGGCTGCCTGTAATGGCACACCATCAACTGTTCTTTAAATTCAAAAGTCAGTTACAAAAAGTCACAACTTGCTATTCAGCACTGTCAGGAACTTCCAATTGCATCAGTTAACTTCACCGAACAATAACTTGTAGACATTCAAATGCACTAATCCAAGCGTTCAGCGAAGTTTAAAGGAAAAGAAAAGTTTATTTAACATCCGGCTAGCACTTTCAACAAGGTCTTCTTCAGGCCGTTATACAATTTTTCAAAAACTTTCACATACATTTATAGAGGATGTGACATAAACAATCTGATGTCATATCCTGTGCAATTTAAAAACAGTTAAAAATGAAAACATTCACCTAACCATTTAAACATTGTGACATTTAAACACATAGCACTCTTGGCAGGAATAGCAAATATAGCTACTGTTTATAGAAGCATCAAAACTTTTTTGCATCCCTAAAACTATTACAAATAAAATATGTTAGAACTTTAAAATTATAAAACATTCTACTAACCATTTAAAGGCTATTGAGTTAAAATACCTGACTTTTAGTTAGGTATGACTTCTTACAAGCAACATTAGCACATGCGTTGACAAATGCCATAAACTACACTATTATTCGCACGATCATCAACAATTACAGTTCTGTGACTGTTCACACTAAAATACCTTGAAAGACTGAATATTCTACTAAACATTCAGGCATCTTGAAGTAGTATACCTAACATTCCGTTAGGTGTAAAAAATTGTAATATTATCAAGCGCTAAATTCTTGTTACTTATAACACATATAAGAGCTACGTGTGTGGGGGGGGGGTTGGGATGAAAGGGGGGGAAAGGGGAATGTGATACTGATGATGGTGTATGAAACAACTGGTGAAAGGTCAGTCATGCCAGACAAGGGGGTGGAATAGAAAGGGTAAAGGGAGTGGGGGAAAAAAAGGGGTGGGGGTGATGGGAAGGGGCAGGAAAGCAAGGGATGGTAAATGATCCATACACAAATAGGATCAGAAACTAGGGAAAGAGGTGAGCACAGTGACAGAGTCATGCTAGAAAGTATTAAGCTGAGTGTTGGAATATGACTGGAAAACTAGAATCAGTGAATAGGTTTACCTTTGAGTATAGGCTTGATTGATATCCTGTCATTTAAGCCGGGGCTCCTATCAGCCCTAAATCTAATGATGCATCTCACCTCTGTCTGTTCTGTTTTATTATACACATCTCCTCTTCTATTACCTGGTTTGTTCAAGTCTATTACTTGAAACACAAAGCTATGTTCCTTTTAGGTATTCGAGACGTATTTGGCCAGTGCATTGGATAAACATAGCATCTTAATTTTATAGACATGCTCCCTAATTCTCTCTTTAAGTTTTCTATCTGTTTTTCCTACGTAAAACGCAGGACAATATACGCAGGTGGTCAAATATATAACAAGTTCAGAATCACATGTAGCTGGTGATGTAAATGTGAATTCTTGTTTAGTAGTTGGGTGTGTAAATGCATTGGATTCTTTGATATACCTACATTGGTTACATTTATGACATTTCTTTGTTGTATTAATGTTATCACCACTAGATCCTGCTCTATCTATCCTATTTGGGCCACACAACATCTTATGAAGGTTCATTTTATTTTTATATGTAAATTTAGGGGTATCACCTAACATCTTAGCAATGGTTGCATCAGTTAAAAGGATATCCCAGTGTTTCTTATAAATGTACTTAATGCTATTTACATCCTGAGTAAAATGTATGGGAATCCGAACACACTGATTACTATTATCGGGGAAATGTCCAGGGCTCAATGTGTTAGCATGTTGCACAGCAAAGTATGGATGTGCTCTACCTTCCCTTAGACTGTCTATCCCTCTAAAGTTTTCTTCAATTTCATCCTCTGCATACGACCTCTCCAAAAATTTAGTCCGTAAGTCGTCTAACTCACCCAGAAATCCTGGATAGTTTGAGTTCAACCTAGATGCTCTCATCACTTGGCTCCTCATAATATTACTAAATATATGGCCTGGATGCATACTGCTGCGATGGAGTAAGGTGTTTCTATAGCATTGTTTCCTGTACACCCCTGTATTCAGGGAACCATCAGGAAGCTTTTCTATGTACACATCTAGGTAGGGTATAACTTCTCTCGATTTAGTCATAGAGAATTTTAGAAATTTCGTAGCCGTGTTCATTTTAATTTCCAAAATATTTAATTCCTCCTCTGTACCACCCCAAATCAGAAAGAGGTCATCAACAAATCTGGTGTAACAGAGGGCATATTTCCTAAATTTATCAAACTGAAAAAGTGATTCATCCTCCCAGTCGGCCATAACTAAGTTGGCGTAACTATTGGCACAAGAAGAGCCCATAGCTACGCCATCCTTTTGTATATAAATTTGACCATTAAAAATGAAGATGTTATTCATTAATACTATTTCCATTAGGCTACAAATCACCTCAATTCTACCTTCAGAATAAGTACCTTCCTTCACTAACCGTCTATTAAGCCTCCTGAGTCCATCATGATTTGGTATCACTGTAAAGAGTGACTGGACATCAAATGTTACTAACAATCTATCATGTATGTCATGCTTATTTTGGGTTTCCACCATTTCCTCATATAGTTTAATTAAAAACTGTTTTGTATCCCTTAATATATGCTCATACTTGTTAACTATAGGCCTTAACAAAGATTCCAAGTATAGAGATATGGGCTCGGTAATCCACCCTTTACCTGCAACAATGGGTCTCATTGGTGGACATTCACCATCTTTGTGTATCTTAGGGATACCTTGAATGATAGGTATAGTAGGATGTTCAACTATAAAGTATTTAAATAATTCCTCATTAATTTTACCTTCCTTCAACATAGCATCTAAACTGTTGTACACATTAGATATAATCCTATCAACTGTATTAGTATTAATCTTTTGGTAGAAGCTATTGTCATCTAACATTGAGGTCATCCGTTGTTTGTAGAAATCCATGTCCATCACAATGACTGGACCACTCTTATCAGCAGGCCTTACCATGATTGTCCTATCATTCTTTAGGCTTGTAAGTGCTTTTCTTTGGGTTGGTTTTAAGTTACCAGCACATCTCTTACTTCTATTAGCATAATCATTCTTATGTAATTCTTGTTCAACAAGTTGGGAATAAGCTTCTATGAGGGGATAGTAATTAGGAACATAGATACTAGGTTTTCTGAATGGATGTTGTGTTTCCAAAGAATTATAAAAATTTAATTTGCAAATTACGAATAAATAGTTTCAATCAATAACACTATCAGTAATGTCGCTTCTGGTCGATGGAATAAAAGTTAGTCCTTTTTCTAAGACAAACTGCTCTTCTTCAGTCAATTTCCTGGTGGATATATTCCACACTAGGGATTTTTGTTCCCTTGCCAGATCTTCTTTAATGTAGGTCCAGTTTGAGTTTGTTCTGCTGGCCTCTTTCTCTGTCTCCCCCTGCTTATGGAACGTCCTCTCGCCCCTCCCCCTCCTCTCCATTGACCGGCAATAGGGAAAGGGTGGGGTGGGCAATTACTCTTACTGGGAGTCCCATTAGTGATGGTGCACAGGGTCAAACTATTATTCATATTATCACCACTTGTACTATTAGTGCCCTCCTCTATATGTTCACATATATCTATTCGTCTATTTGCTTCCTCAAATACAGAGATATCATGTACATTACTCACTGGTGATGCACTACTATTGTTTCTATTATCATGGTGTATTAAAGCTGATGTTATTATAGTTTTGTTTATCATGTGACCTTGTTCACCTTCTTTTCTTTTAGCTATACTATTGCTACTATGTATATCTGATACATTCAGGTCTCCTTCACTCCGTATATCTGTTAATACATCTTTCTTGTTACTACTGGTATTGTGCAGTTTATCTTGCATCTGTTCTCTACCATCCTTTGGCCCTGTGAGTGAAGTCTCCACTCTAGGCCAGGTGAAGACATTGCCCCTTTTGAAATCGTTAGTGTCCCTCCTAATTTTATCTCTTTTTTGTTGTAGTAACTTTTTCTCAAATATGAACACACCATCTAACATCCTGTCTAGTCTAGTGTCTAATATTTGTTTTGGATACAATGTATGTAAACTCACTTGTTGTTCTTTAATTTTATCTCTCAGGGCATTTTCAATGGGCAAAAAATACGTATTCAACAGTTCCATATATTTATAGCTAGTTTCTAAATTAATCTGTTGCCATGAATATAGTAAATCTGTGTATACTGTTCCAGTAGTGGGCATTTTCAAAACCCTCAACCCCCTGGGAACAATTTTACGTGCTATACAGGCTTCAAAATGTTGTCTCTGTAATTGGAGACGTTTTAACCTCATAAAATCACTTTCCATCTCTTGTAACATTATATCAAGCCCTTGATAGTCATGTAGTATGTTTTCATTCTCATCATTACCAATAGAAAAATTGTAATTAAGTAATGGATTGTTCTCACCTTTAACAGCATTCTCAAACCTGCTATTGTTAACTGCAGGACACGTTTGGGATTTCATAACAACTTCCGGATTATAAGGTAGTTCTATAGAAGAAATTTCAACATTTTTATCTGCCATGCTTGTGTGAGTGGTATAAAATAAATAAAACCACAATGTAAAGACAAGATAGCACTCACAACAAGCTCCGTGCACACAAGAAAATAAATAATACCAAGTCCAAAAAGTCAAAACTGTTGCACGGAGAAGCAGGACTCTTGAAAAGCAATGTCCATGTATACTCAAAAAGGCTGCCTGTAATGGCACACCATCAACTGTTCTTTAAATTCAAAAGTCAGTTACAAAAAGTCACAACTTGCTATTCAGCACTGTCAGGAACTTCCAATTGCATCAGTTAACTTCACCGAACAATAACTTGTAGACATTCAAATGCACTAATCCAAGCGTTCAGCGAAGTTTAAAGGAAAAGAAAAGTTTATTTAACATCCGGCTAGCGCTTTCAACAAGGTCTTCTTCAGGCCGTTATACAATTTTTCAAAAACTTTCACATGCATTTATAGAGGATGTGACATAAACAATCTGATGTCATATCGTGCAATTTAAAAACAGTTAAAAATGAAAACATTCACCTAACCATTTAAACATTGTGACATTTAAACACATAGCATTCTTGGTAGGAATAGCAAATATAGCTACTGTTTATAGAAGCATCAAAACTTTTTTGCATCCCTAAAACTATTACAAATAAAATATGTTAGAACTTTAAAATTATAAAACATTCTACTAACCATTTAAAGGCTATTGAGTTAAAATACCTGACTTTTAGTTAGGTATGACTTCTTACAAGCAACATTAGCACATGCGTTGACAAATGTCATAAACTACACTATTATTCGCACGATCATCAACAATTACAGTTCTGTGACTGTTCACACTAAAAAACCTTGAAAGACTGAATATTCTACTAAACATTCAGGCATCTTGAAGTAGTATACCTAACATTCCGTTAGGTGTAAAAAATTGTAATATTACCAAGCGCGAAATTCTTGTTACTTATAACACATATAAGACCTACGTGTGTAGGGGGGGGGGTTGGGATGAAAGAGGGGGGGAGGGGAAGGGGGGAATGTGATACTGATGATGGTGTATGAAACAACCCCCCCACACACACATAGGTCTTATATGTGTTATAAGTAACAAGAATTTAGCGCTTGATAATATTACATTTTTTTACACCTAACGGAATGTTAGGTATACTACTTCAAGATGCCTGAATGTTTAGTAGAATATTCAGTCTTTCAAGGTATTTTAGTGTAAACAGTCACAGAACTGTAATTGTTGATGATCGTGCGAATAATAGTGTAGTTTATGGCATTTGTCAACGCATGTGCTAATGTTGCTTGTAAGAAGTCATACCTAACTAAAAGTCAGGTATTTTAACTCAATAGCCTTTAAATGGTTAGTAGAATGTTTTATAATTTTAAAGTTCTAACATATTTTTTCCCCCCACTCCCTTTACCCTTTCTATTCCACCCCCTTGTCTGGCATGACTGACCTTTCACCAGTTGTTTCATACACCATCATCAGTATCACATTCCCCCCTTCCCCCCCCTCTTTCATCCCACCCCCCCTACACATGTAGGTCTTATATGTGTTATAAGTAACAAGAATTTAGCGCTTGGTAATATTACAATTTTTTTACACCTAACGGAATGTTAGGTATACAACTTCAAGATGCCTGAATGTTTAGTAGAATATTCAGTCTTTCAAGGTATTTTAGTGTGAACAGTCACAGAACTGTAATTGTTGATGATCGTGCGAATAATAGTGTAGTTTATGGCATTTGTCAACGCATGTGCTAATGTTGCTTGTAAGAAGTCATACCTAACTAAAAGTCAGGTATTTTAACTCAATAGCCTTTAAATGGTTAGTAGAATGTTTTATAATTTTAAAGTTCTAACATATTTTATTTGTAATAGTTTTAGGGATGCAAAAAAGTTTTGATGCTTCTATAAACAGTAGCTATATTTGCTATTCCTACCAAGAGTGCTATGTGTTTAAATGTCACAATGTTTAAATGGTTTTGGTTAGGTGAATGTTTTCATTTTTAACTGTTTTTAAATTGCACAGGATATGACATCAGATTGTTTATGTCACATCCTCTATAAATGTATGTGAAAGTTTTTGAAAAATTGTATAACGGCCTGAAGAAGACCTTGCTGAAAGTGCTAGCCGGATGTTAAATAAACTTTTCTTTTCCTTTAAACTTCGCTGAACGCTTGGATTAGTGCATTTGAATGTCTACAAGTTATTGTTCGGTGAAGTTAACTGATGCAATTGGAAGTTCCTGACAGTGCTGAATAGCAAGTTGTGACTTTTTGTAACTGACTTTTGAATTTAAAGAACAGTTGATGGTGTGCCATTACAGGCAGCCTTTTTGAGTATACATGGACATTGCTTTTCAAGAGTCCTGCTTCTCCGTGCAACAGTTTTGACTTTTTGGACTTGGTATTATTTATTTTCCTGTGTGCACGGAGCTTGTTGTGAGTGCTATCTTGTCTTTCATTGTGGTTTTATTTATTTTATACCACTCACACAAGCATGGCAGATAAAAATGTTGAAAGTTCTTCTATAGAACTACCTTATAATCCGGAAGTTGTTATGAAATCCCAAACGTCTCCTGCAGTTAACAATAGCAGGTTTGAGAATGCTGTTAAAGGTGAGAACAATCCATTACGTAATTACAATTTTTCTATTGGTAATGATGAGAATGAAAACATACTACATGATTATCAAGGGCTTGATATAATGTTACAAGAGATGGAAAGTGATTTTATGAGGTTAAAACGTCTCCAATTACAGAGACAACATTTTGAAGTCTGTATAGCACGTAAAATTGTTCCCAGGGGGTTGAGGGTTTTTGAAAATGCCCACTACTGGAACAGTATACACAGATTTACTATATTCATGGCAACAGATTAATTTAGAAACTAGCTATAAATATATGGAACTGTTGAATACGTATTTTTTGCCCATTGAAAATGCCCTGAGAGATAAAATTAAAGAACAACAAGTGAGTTTACATACATTGTATCCAAAACAAATATTAGACACTAGACTAGACAGGATGTTAGATGGTGTGTTCATATTTGAGAAAAAGTTACTACAACAAAAAGAGATAAAATTAGGAGGGACACTAGCGATTTCAAAGGGCAATGTCTTCACCTGGCCTAGAGTGGAGACTTCACTCACAGGGCCAAAGGATGGTAGAGAACAGATGCAAGATAAACTGCACAATACCAGTAGTAACAAGAAAGATGTATTAACAGATATACGGAGTGAAGGAGACCTGAATGTATCAGATATACATAGTAGCAATAGTATAGCTAAAAGAAAAGAAGGTGAACAAGGTCGCATGAAAAACAAAACTATAGTAACATCAGCTTTAATACACCATGATAATAGAAACAATAGTAGTGCATCACCAGTGAGTAATGTACATGATATCTCTGTATTTGAGGAAGCAAATAGACGAATAGATATATGTGAACATATAGAGGAGGGCACTAATAGTACAAGTGGTGATAATATGAATAATAGTTTGACCCCGTGCACCATCACTAATGGGACTCCCAGTAAGAGTAATTTCCCACCCCACCCTTTCCCTATTGCCAGTCAATGGAGAGGAGGGGGAGGGACGAGAGGACGTTCCATAAGCAGGGGGAGACAGAGAAAGAGGCCAGCAGAACCAACTCAAACTGGGCCTACATTAAAGAAGATCTGGCAAGGGAACAAAAATCCCTAGTGCGGAATATATCCACCAGGAAATTGACTGAAGAAGAGCAGTTTGTCTTAGAAAAAGGACTAACTTTTATTCCATCGACCAGAAGCGACATTACTGATAGTGTTATTGACTTGAAACTATTTATTTGTAATTTGCAAATTAAATTAAATTTTTATAATTCTTTGGAAACACAACATCCATTCAGAAAACCTAGTACCTATGTTCCTAATTACCATCCCCTCATAGAAGCTTATTCCCAACTTGTTGAACAAGACTTACATAAGAATGATTATGCTAATAGAAGTAAGAGATGGGCTGGTAACTTAAACCAACCCAAAGAAAAGCACTTACAAGCCTAAAGAATGATAGGACAATCATGGTAAGGCCTGCTGATAAGGGTGGTCCAGTCGTTGTGATGGACATGGATTTCTACAAACAACGGATAACCTCAATGTTAGATGACAATAGCTTCTACCAAAAGATTAATACTAATACAGTTGATAGGATTATATCTAATGTGTACAACAGTTTAGATGCTATGTTGAAGGAAGGTAAAATTAATGAGGAATTATTTAAATACTTTATAGTTGAACATCCTACTATACCTATCATTCAAGGTATCCCTAAGATACACAAAGATGGTGAATGTCCACCAATGAGACCCATTGTTGCAGGTAAAGGGTGGATTACCGAGCCCATATCTCTATACTTGGAATCTTTGTTAAGGCCTATAGTTAACAAGTATGAGCATATATTAAGGGATACGAAACAGTTTTTAATTAAACTATATGAGGAAATGGTGGAAACCCAAAATAAGCATGACATACATGATAGATTGTTAGTAACATTTGATGTCCAGTCACTCTTTACAGTGATACCAAATCATGATGGACTCAGGAGGCTTAATAGACGGTTAGTGAAGGAAGGTACTTACTCTGAAGGTAGAATTGAGGTGATTTGTAACCTAATGGAAATAGTATTAATGAATAACATCTTCATTTTTAATGGTCAAATTTATATACAAAAGGATGGCGTAGCTATGGGCACTTCTTGTGCCAATAGCTACGCCAACTTAGTTATGGCCAATTGGGAGGATGAATCACTTTTTCAGTTTGATAAATTTAGGAAATATGCCCTCTATTACACCAGATTTGTTGATGACCTCTTTCTGATTTGGGGTGGTACAGAGGAGGAATTAAATATTTTGGAAATTAAAATGAACACGGCTACGAAATTTCTAAAATTCTCTATGACTAAATCGAGAGAAGTTATACCCTACCTAGATGTGTACATAGAAAAGCTTCCTGATATTTCCCTGAATACAGGGGTGTACAGGAAACAATGCTATAGAAACACCTTACTCCATCGCAGCAGTATGCATCCAGGCCATATATTTAGTAATATTATGAGGAGCCAAGTGATGAGAGCATCTAGGTTGAACTCTAACTATCCAGGATTTCTGGGTGAGTTAGACGACTTACGGACTAAATTTTTGGAGAGGTCGTATGCAGAGGATGAAATTGAAGAAAACTTTAGAGGGATAGACAGTCTAAGGGAAGGTAGAGCACATCCATACTTTGCTGTGCAACATGCTGACACATTGAGCCCTGGACATTTCCCCGATAATAGTAATCAGTGTGTTCGGATTCCCATACATTTTACTCAGGATGTAAATAGCATTAAGTACATTTATAAGAAACACTGGGATATCCTTTTAACAGATGCAACCATTTCTAAGATGTTAGGTGATACCCTAAATTTACATATAAAAATAAAATGAACCTTCATAAGATGTTGTGTGGCCCAAATAGGATAGATAGAGCAGGACCTAGTGGTGATAACATTAATACAACAAAGAAATGTCATAAATGTAACCAATGTAGGTATATCAAAGAATCCAATGCATTTACGCACCCAACTACTAAACAAGAATTCACATTTACATCACCAGCTACATGTGATTCTGAACATGTTATATATTTGGCCACCTCATGATATTGTCCTGCGTTTTACGTAGGAAAAACAGATAGAAAACTTAAAGAGAGAATTAGGGAGCATGTCTATAAAATTAAGATGCTATGTTTATCCAATGCACTGGCCAAACACGTCTCGAATACCTCAAAGGAACATAGCTTTGTGTTTCAAGTAATAGACTTGAACAAACCGGGTAATAGAAGAGGGGATGTGTATAATAAAACAGAACAGACAGAGGTGAGATGGATCATTAGATTGAGGGCTGATAGGAGCCCCGGATTAAATGACAGGATATCAATCAAGCCTATACTCAAAGGTAAACCTATTCGCTGATTCTAGTTTTCCAGTCATATTCCAACACTCAGCTTAATACTTTCTAGCATGACTCTGTCACTGTGCTCGCCTCTTTCCCTAGTTTCTGATCCTATTTGTGTATGGATCATTTACCATCCCTTGCTTTCCTGCCCCTTCCCATCATCCCCCCCCCTTTTTTCCGCCACTCCCTTTACCCTTTCTATTCCACCCCCTTGTCTGGCATGACTGATCTTTCACCAGTTGTTTCATACACCATCATCAGTATCACATTCCCCCCTTCCCTCCCCCCCTCTTTCATCCCAAACCCCCCACACACACACACACATAGGTCTTATATGTGTTATAAGTAACAAGAATTTAGCGCTTGGTAATATTACAATTTTTTACACCTAACGGAATGTTAGGTATACTACTTCAAGATGCCTGAATGTTTAGTAGAATATTCAGTCTTTCAAGGTATTTTAGTGTGAACAGTCACAGAACTGTAATTGTTGATGATCGTGCGAATAATAGTGTAGTTTATGGCATTTGTCAACGCATGTGCTAATGTTGCTTGTAAGAAGTCATACCTAACTAAAAGTCAGGTATTTTAACTCAATAGCCTTTAAATGGTTAGTAGAATGTTTTATAATTTTAAAGTTCTAACATATTTTTTCCCCCCACTCCCTTTACCCTTTCTATTCCACCCCCTCGTCTGGCATGACTGACCTTTCACCAGTTGTTTCATACACCATCATCAGTATCACATTCCCCCCTTCCCCTCCCCCCCTCTTTCATCCCAACCCCCCCACACACGTAGGTCTTATATGTGTTATAAGTAACAAGAATTTAGCGCTTGGTTATATTACAAGTTTTTACACCTAACGGAATGTTAGGTATACTACTTCAAGATGCCTGAATGTTTAGTAGAATATTCAGTCTTTCAAGGTATTTTAGTGTGAACAGTCACAGAACTGTAATTGTTGATGATCGTGCGAATAATAGTGTAGTTTATGGCATTTGTCAACGCATGTGCTAATGTTGCTTGTAAGAAGTCATACCTAACTAAAAGTCAGGTATTTTAACTCAATAGCCTTTAAATGGTTAGTAGAATGTTTTATAATTTTAAAGTTCTAACATATTTTATTTGTAATAGTTTTAGGGATGCAAAAAAGTTTTGATGCTTCTATAAACAGTAGCTATATTTGCTATTCCTACCAAGAGTACTATGTGTTTAAATGTCACAATGTTTAAATGGTTAGGTGAATGTTTTCATTTTTAACTGTTTTTAAATTGCACAGGATATGACATCAGATTGTTTATGTCACATCCTCTATAAATGTATGTGAAAGTTTTTGAAAAATTGTATAACGGCCTGAAGAAGACCTTGTTGAAAGCGCTAGCCGGATGTTAAATAAACTTTTCTTTTCCTTTAAACTTCGCTGAACGCTTGGATTAGTGCATTTGAATGTCTACAAGTTATTGTTCGGTGAAGTTAACTGATGCAATTTGGAAATTCCTGACAGTGCTGAATAGCAAGTTGTGACTTTTTGTAACTGACTTTTGAATTTAAAGAACAGTTGATGGTGTGCCATTACAGGCAGCCTTTTTGAGTATACATGGACATTGCTTTTCAAGAGTCCTGCTTCTCCGTGCAACAGTTTTGACTTTTTGGACTTGGTATTATTTATTTTCTTGTGTGCACGGAGCTTGTTGTGAGTGCTATCTTGTCTTTACATTGTGGTTTTATTTATTTTATACCACTCACACAAGCATGGAAGATAAAAATGTTGAAAGTTCTTCTATAGAACTACCTTATAATCCGGAAGTTGTTATGAAATCCCAAACGTGTCCTGCAGTTAACAATAGCAGGTTTGAGAATGCTGTTAAAGGTGAGAACAATCCATTACTTAATTACAATTTTTCTATTGGTAATGATGAGAATGAAAACATACTACATGATTATCAGGGGCTTGATATAATGTTACAAGAGATGGAAAGTGATTTTATGAGGTTAAAAATTTTGAAGCCTGTATAGCACGTAAAATTGTTCCCAGGGGGTTGAGGGTTTTGAAAATGCCCACTACTGGAACAGTATACACAGATTTACTATATTCATGGCAACAGATTAATTTAGAAACTAGCTATAAATATATGGAACTGTTGAATACGTATTTTTTGCCCATTGAAAATGCCCTGAGAGATAAAATTAAAGAACAACAAGTGAGTTTACATACATTGTATCCAAAACAAATATTAGACACTAGACTAGACAGGATGTTAGATGGTGTGTTCATATTTGAGAAAAAGTTACTACAACAAAAAAGAGATAAAATTAGGAGGGACACTAACGATTTCAAAAGGGGCAATGTCTTCACCTGGCCTAGAGTGGAGACTTCACTCACAGGGCCAAAGGATGGTAGAGAACAGATGCAAGATAAACTGCACAATACCAGTAGTAACAAGAAAGATGTATTAACAGATATATTGAGTGAAGGAGACCTGAATGTATCAGATATACATAGTAGCAATAGTATAGCTAAAAGAAAAGAAGGGGAACAAGGTCGCATGAAAAACAAAACTATAGTAACAACAGCTTTAATACACCATGATAATAGAAACAATAGTAGTGCATCACCAGTGAGTAATGTACATGATATCTCTGTATTTGAGGAAGCAAATAGACGAATAGATATATGTGAACATATAGAGGAGGGCACTAATAGTACAAGTGGTGATAATATGAATAATAGTTTGACCCCGTGCACCATCACTAATGGGACTCCCAGTAAGAGTAATTGCCCACCCCACCCTTTCCCTATTGCCAGTCAATGGAGAGGAGGGGAGGGGAGAGGCGAGGACGTTCCATAAGCAGGGGGAGACAGAGAAAGAGGCCAGCAGAACCAACTCAAACTGGACCTACATTAAAGAAGATCTGGCAAGGGAACAAAAATCCCTAGTGTGGAATATATCCACCAGGAAATTGACTGAAGAAGAGCAGTTTGTCTTAGAAAAGGACTAACTTTTATTCCATCGACCAGAAGCGACATTACTGATAGTGTTATTGACTTGAAACTATTTATTCGTAATTTGCAAATTAAATTAAATTTTTATAATTCTTTGGAAACACAACATCCATTCAGAAAACCTAGTACCTATGTTCCTAATTACCATCCCCTCATAGAAGCTTATTCCCAACTTGTTGAACAAGACTTACATAAGAATGATTATGCTAATAGAAGTAAGAGATGGGCTGGTAACGTAAAACCAACCCAAAGAAAAGCACTTACAAGCCTAAAGAATGATAGGACAATCATGGTAAGGCCTGCTGATAAGGGTGGTCCAGTCGTTGTGATGGACATGGATTTCTACAAACAACGGATGACCTCAATGTTAGATGACAATAGCTTCTACCAAAAGATTAATACTAATATAGTTGATAGGATTATATCTAATGTGTACAACAGTTTAGATGCTATGTTGAAGGAAGGTAAAATTAATGAGGAATTATTTAAATACTTTATAGTTGAACATCCTACTATACCTATCATTCAAGGTATCCCTAAGATACACAAAGATGGTGAATGTCCACCAATGAGACCCATTGTTGCAGGTAAAGGGTGGATTACCGAGCCCATATCTCTATACTTGGAATCTTTGTTAAGGCCTATAGTTAACAAGTATGAGCATATATTAAGGGATACGAAACAGTTTTTAATTAAACTATATGAGGAAATGGTGGAAACCCAAAATAAGCATGACATACATGATAGATTGTTAGTAACATTTGATGTCCAGTCACTCTTTACAGTGATACCAAATCATGATGGACTCAGGAGGGTTAATAGACGGTTAGTGAAGGAAGGTACTTACTCTGAAGGTAGAATTGAGGTGATTTGTAACCTAATGGAAATAGTATTAATGAATAACATCTTCATTTTTAATGGTCAAATTTATATACAAAAGGATGGCGTAGCTATGGGCACTTCTTGTGCCAATAGCTACGCCAACTTAGTTATGGCCAATTGGGAGGATGAATCACTTTTTCAGTTTGATAAATTTAGGAAATATGCCCTCTGTTACACCAGATTTGTTGATGACCTCTTTCTGATTTGGGGTGGTACAGAGGAGGAATTAAATATTTTGGAAATTAAAATGAACACGGCTACGAAATTTCTAAAATTCTCTATGACTAAATAGAGAGAAGTTATACCCTACCTAGATGTGTACATATTAAAGCTTCCTGATATTTCCCTGAATACAGGGGTGTACAGGAAACAATGCTATAGAAACACCTTACTCCATCGCAGCAGTATGCATCCAGGCCATATATTTAGTAATATTATGAGGAGCCAAGTGATAAGAGCATCTAGGTTGAACTCTAACTATCCAGGATTTCTGGGTGAGTTAGACGACTTACGGACTAAATTTTTGGAGAGTTCGTATGCAGAGGATGAAATTGAAGAAAACTTTAGAGGGATAGACAGTCTAAGGGAAGGTAGAGAACATCCATACTTTGCTGTGCAACATGCTGACACATTGAGCCCTGGACATTTCCCCGATAATAGTAATCAGTGTGTTCGGATTCCCATACATTTTACTCAGGATGTAAATAGCATTAAGTACATTTATAAGAAACACTGGGATATCCTTTTAACAGATGCAACCATTTCTAAGATGTTAGGTGATACCCCTAAATTTACATATAAAAATAAAATGAACCTTCATAAGATGCTGTGTGGCCCAAATAGGATAGATAGAGCAGGACCTAGTGGTGATAACATTAATACAACAAAGAAATGTCATAAATGTAACCAATGTAGGTATATCAAAGAATCCAATGCATTTACGCACCCAACTACTAAACAAGAATTCACATTTACATCACTAGCTACATGTGATTCTGAACATGTTATATATTTGGCCACCTGCGTATATTGTCCTGCGTTTTACGTAGGAAAAACAGATAGAAAACTTAGAGAGAATTAGGGAGCATGTCTATAAAATTAAGATGCTATGTTTATCCAATGCACTGGCCAAACACGTCTCGAATACCTCGAAGGAACATAGCTTTGTGTTTCAAGTAATAGACTTGAACAAACCGGGTAATAGAAGAGGGGATGTGTATAATAAAACAGAACAAACAGAGGTGAGATGGATCATTAGATTGAGGGCTGATAGGAACTCCGGATTAAATGACAGGATATCAATCAAGCCTATACTCAAAGGTAAACCTATTCGCTGATTCTAGTTTTCCAGTCATATTCCAACACTTAGCTTAATACTTTCTAGCATGACTCTGTCACTGTGCTCGCCTCTTTCCCTAGTTTTTGATCCTATTTGTGTATGGATCATTTACCATCCCTTGCTTTCCTGCCCCTTCCCATCACCCCCCCCTTTTTTTCCCCCACTCCCTTTACCCTTTCTATTCCACCCCCTTGTCTGGCATGACTGACCTTTCACCAGTTGTTTCATACACCATCATCAGTATCACATTCCCCTCCCCCCCTCTTTCATCCCAACCCCCCCCACACACACACACACACGTAGGTCTTATATGTGTTATAAGTAACGAGAATTTAGCGCTTGGTAATATTACAATTTTTTACACCTAACGGAATGTTAGGTATACTACTTCAAGATGCCTGAATGTTTAGTAGAATATTCAGTCTTTCAAGGTTTTTTAGTGTGAACAGTCACAGAACTGTAATTGTTGATGATTGTGCGAATAATAGTGTAGTTTATGGCATTTGTCAACGCATGTGCTAATGTTGCTTGTAAGAAGTCATACCTAACTAAAAGTCAGGTATTTTAACTCAATAGCCTTTAAATGGTTAGTAGAATGTTTTATAATTTTAAAGTTCTAACATATTTTTTTCCCCCCACTCTTTTTACCCTTTCTATTCCACCCCCTTGTCTGGCATGACTGACCTTTCACCAGTTGTTTCATACACCATCATCAGTATCACATTCCCCCCCCCCTCTTTCATCCCAACACCCCCCCCTACACACGTAGGTCTTATATGTGTTATAAGTAACAAGAATTTAGCACTTGGTAATATTACAATTTTTTACACCTAACGGAATGTTAGGTATACTACTTCAAGATGCCTGAATGTTTAGTAGAATATTCAGTCTTTCAAGGTTTTTTAGTGTGAACAGTCACAGAACTGTAATTGTTGATGATCGTGCGAATAATAGTGTAGTTTATGGCATTTGTCAACGCATGTGCTAATGTTGTTTGTAAGAAGTCATACCTAACTAAAAGTCAGGTATTTTAACTCAATAGCCTTTAAATGGTTAGTAGAATGTTTTATAATTTTAAAGTTCTAACATATTTTATTTGTAATAGTTTTAGGGATGCAAAAAAGTTTTGATGCTTCTATAAACAGTAGCTATATTTGCTATTCCTACCAAGAG
The DNA here is from genome assembly GCF_019279795.1 of Protopterus annectens. Taxonomy (NCBI): domain Eukaryota; kingdom Metazoa; phylum Chordata; order Ceratodontiformes; family Protopteridae; genus Protopterus; species Protopterus annectens. Next base: position 402,196,466 of record NC_056751.1, on the reverse strand, counting down.
TACTATGTGTTTAAATGTCACAATGTTGTAATGGTTAGGTGAATGTTTTCATTTTTAACTGTTTTTAAATTGCACAGGATATGACATCAGATTGTTTATGTCACATCCTCTATAAATGTATGTGAAAGTTTTTGAAAAATTGTATAACGGCCTGAAGACCTTGTTGAAAGCGCTAGCTGGATGTTAAATAAACTTTTCTTTTCCTTTAAACTTCGCTGAACGCTTGCGTTAGTTCATTTGAATGTCTACAAGTTATTGTTCGGTGAAGTTAACTGATGCAATTGGAAGTTCCTGACAGTGCTGAATAGCAAGTTGTGACTTTTTGTAACTGACTTTTGAATTTAAAGAACAGTTGATGGTGTGCCATTACAGGCAGCCTTTTTGAGTATACATGGACATTGCTTTTCAAGAGTCCTGCTTCTCCGTGCAACAGTTTTGACTTTTTGGACTTGGTATTATTTATTTTCTTGTGTGCACGGAGCTTGTTCTTAGTGCTATCTTGTCTTTACATACTGATTAAAAAGAAATGAAATCCAGCTAATTAGTGGCTGGAGATGAAAAGTAGGATATATTATTTAGCTTATTAGCTGCATTCTTATTTAGCTGCATGTACTGTAAGTTTACTGATGATGTGTGACTGACTGCATTGGATTTTTCACACCCACTTGCCCAGTCCCTGTTGTGCTTGGTAGAGTTCGAGCTGCCCACTCTTAATATAAATCTGACTTTAGGAGCTCCTCCCAGTCTCATTTCATCTGCTGTTGCTACTGGGCACTGAAAGATCAAGCCAGAACATCCCTCCCCTTAAACGTTAAAGCTTGAATTAACTTGTTTCCTATCATCCCACTCACTTAGTGCACACTGAAATATTTGGTTTACTATTGTTTATTCAAATGGAAAAATATTTTCCATTAAAAAAAACAAATAGTAATACCGAAAGTAAAAAAAAACTAACGTTGACAATGTCGAACCAAATGCTCGACACACTTGACTCAAGATTGTTATCGAAACCACCACATGATAGTCATATAGGAGCTGATGTAAATCAAACTCCTATACGGCTATCATGGTTTTAAAGGAGACAAGCCCCTCCTGTACCCTCCCACACTCACCCTACTTATATATTCTAGCTCTGAGATCGCACTACAGTGGGGATGTGGATGAATTTCCACTCTCCACTGTACTGTGATCTCCATGCAGATAGTTGACTTACACTTATGCGAATGCAGTTGTGCAATAAACCACATATATACCTTAACTAAACCCTACTTCTAACCTAAAGTAAAGCACCAAAACCCTACTTCTAACCCTACACTAAACCCCACCTACACAACTAACTATGGACTATTCTTAACCCCTCCCTAACCCTAAGGTCCATAACTACCACACACATCACCTACAGACATGCATCCAAAAAAATAAATAAATTATACACATACATACATTTAACAAAACCCTACTTCCAACACTACACTAAACCCCACATACACAACTATCTATGCACTGTCCTTAACCCTTCCCTAACCCTAAGGTCCGTAACTACCCCACACTTCCCCTACAGACATACACCCAGAAAAAATAAATAATGCACATACATACAGTTAAATAAATCCCTACTTCTAACACTACACTATATCATACATACATTACCTTTCTATTCACTTACCTTAACCTACATCCTAATCTTAAAATCCTGTCTATCGCAAACTTACCTTACAGAGCTATACCGCAGATGGGCCAACCATTGCACTTCGATATTTCAATTTTCGCTATTTTTTGTCATTCTGCATTTCTGTCTTTCGCACAATCCATGTCGCTTTTTTCGTATTCATGATTACGGTCTTTTGATCTGGTAATAAGAACCCCCCTCATCAAAACCTCCAAAGTTAGCTACGAAAACAGAATTGTAGCAGATAGTAAAGACAACCACAAGGCCTTCTATAGTTATGTAAGGAATCTCCACAGCAATACCCAGATTTGCTCTGAGGTACTGCACAATGATACCTCCTCCTATACTGATATTGCCAATATACTGGCCAACAGATTCAGTGTCAACTTTACCCCCCCCCCCGATGACCACTCACAATACCAGTAGATTGCCAGGCACCCAGTATTACTGCTGCACAGGTTAAAACAGCACTGTCCAAGGCCAAGAATGCAGCTTCTATGGGACCAGACAATATCCCTGGCTGTGTTTTACATGAAATACAGAGTGAACTGGCACCTCACCTGTATGCCCAGTTCAATCACAGCCTCACCTCAGGCTTTGTCCCTACTGAATGGCACACTGCTACAGTCATCCCTCTCCACAAAGGAGGAGCAACTACAGACCCTGAGAACTATCGCCCCATTAGCCTGATGAGTCTGATATGCAAAACTATGGAATGCATCATCGTGGACCTAATAAATAAGGATATAGGGAATCTCCAAACTCTGGATCCCACACAGTTTGGTTTTGTGAAGGGTAGATTATGCCTGCTCAACTTGGTCGACTTCTTTGAGTCAGTCACCAGAGCTGTGGATGAAGACAAGGTGGTTCATATAGCCTACCCTGATCTGGCCAAGGCCTTTGATACCATTCCCCACTCAGGAATCATAGAAAAACTCACTAAGCTAGGTATTAACCCTTATATCACTAGGTGGATTGCAAACTGGCTCACAGATAGAACCCGCAGTGTGAAAGTAGCCAGCTCCAAGTCAGACTGCTGACCAGTCACAGGTAGAGTCCCACAGGGTTTGGTCCTGGGTCCTCTCCTGTTTGGTATTTACTTCTCTAAAGTCCAGGCCAACAAGAAGGGTCTCTGGCTGAAAAAATTCACAGATGATTGCAAGTTGGGAGCTATTATTAACTCTCCAAGCAATGTTGACATCCTACAGAAAGGCCTCACTGAGACCAACAACTGGTGTCAGAACCATGGGCTTAAACTCAATGCCAAACAATTTGTCGTCACCCCCTTTAGGAAAAATCTGGTTCTCATGAATTACCACATCGATGGTAGTCCACTGAACACAGAAGGAGTTATAAGAGATCTAGGAACAAAGGTTGACAGCAACCTCTCTTTTGACCACCACATTGCTACTGTGGTCAGAAAGTCCTTCTATGTGGCATATCTCATTTACTAAGGGTTTTGCATCCAGAAAGAAAGAAGTCATTGTCTCCCTCTACTCTTCCCTCATTAGGCGAATGATCTAGTACAATGCCCCATTTGGCATGCACCTCTCTAGACACCTGCAACAACTGGAGAGGCTGCAAAAGTACCTCACAAAGAGGATCCTAGGCCTTAAACACTTGTCTTATAAGGACAGACTCAAAAAATTCCAACTATTCTCTGTCTCATACCGCCTACTTAGAGGCGATCTCTGCTTGACCTACAAAGCCATGTCTGACCCAGCTCTGTTAGAAATGCTACCTCTAAAGAAATCCCAATCCCTCCGCACCACATGCTCCAGAGACCCCAATCTCATTACCACACTCAACAGAACATGCTGGAGGGACAGGTTCATAACACACAGACTGCCCATGCTATGGAATAGACTTCCCATACATGTCAAGTAGAGCACGTTACTGGCCCTCTTCAGGAGAAATCTTGATGAGTGGATGGGAAATAGAAAATTCACCCCGGGGATCACTCCAGTGGCTCTGCTTGACACAGGCACTGGGAACTAAGGTCGGGTGGCATGATGGCAGGGTAATCCTATGGGCTAGGCTTGTAAAGGCACCAGGGCCATTAGCCTAGTACACACCTATGAACCTATGAGAGAACCAGTTCCACCAAAGGATGATATTTTTTAGCTACCATGGCTAGTGGTTCAGTCTCCAAACTATAAACTGTAATAATGGGATAAAAATGGGGAGCAGGACAATTAAAGTCAACTTTTGAAATGCTGAATATCTTAGGGAAGACTGGTTTGGGTACACAACTGAAACATTTCATCATAAACAATGCCATTTGTCAATAAATCATTTAAAAATATATCCAAATATTTATATGCTGCCCGTACTATACATTTGGTGACATTTTTAGAACCCTGTCCTTGTAAAGCATGTCCAACATAGTCTGACAATATATACCAGAGTCCATAACAACAATGGGTCTCCTTTGTCAGCTTCACGAAGCATCTAGGGGTGTCATTATTCATCTTATAAAGGAAACATCTATATTTCTCAATAGCAGTCAGATTATAGTATTTATGTTTGAATGGCACTTCTACTAATGTACAAATCTCCTTTTCACAAATGTTTTCAAATACTTTTATCACAGGGAATAACATAAGATTACATGTAAATAATTTCTTAAATGCTACAGTATTAGAATAAATCACATAATATTTATTTATTATTTATATGTAGTACTGCAGTGAGGCAGGGGCTATATTCCATTTTTGACCAAATGAACTTCGACCAAGTGAGCTTTCAGTCAAGTGAGCTTTCAGTGAAGTGAACTGCCTGGAATCATTTTCGACTAAGTGTAATTCGACCAAGTGTATGGAATCCGTATATATATATATATATACACACACACACACACACACACACACACACACACGTGTGTGCATATAGATATATAGATATGTATATATGTGTGTGTGTGTGTGTGTGTGTGTGTGTGTGTGTGTGTGTGTGTGTGTGTGTGTGTGTGTGTGTGTGTGTGCGCGTGTGTGTGTGCGCGTGTGTGTGTGCGCGTGTGTGTGTGCGCGTGTGTGTGTGTGTGTGTGTGTGTGTGTGTGTGTGTGTATAGACATTTGATTTAAGTAGTTTCATACATGCAGTTATACAGTGTGACATTCTTTGTTTTATTTTTCCATTGTATAATACTATAGTTTTACCTTACTGAGTGAGCAGAACACATCATGGTAGCCTCATAAATATTATGAAGATATTAAGGTACAAGTGTTAGAGATACAGAATCTCTTAGTTTAATAATTGTTTGGTCAGAATTCTACATGTGAGCAGAGCAGAACCTAAAAGAAGACAGATGATTTTTTTTTAATTAATTTTGTTAGAAATCATTTAATGTTGAAATCAGATGAAATATATTTTGGAATCAAGTTTCATGGTTTAGCAGCAGAGATAGAGTCCTCATGGTGATTATTTGATTTCACTGTTTGTACTGGAGTTCAATTAATGGGTTATATACCCCAAGTAGGGTGTATGTTTTAACAAAGTTTTTTATTGTAGGGCATGTTGTTGGTTTGAAGTGAATTTTATATATTATTTTGAGTTGAGAGTGTATTATGGTGTTTTGGATTTCTAACCAGTTTAGTTTTTATAATGATAAGGAATAGTGGAATTTGTAACATTTACTGCAAATTTAATTACTTTGTTGTATGTTTATTCTAGTCTGTAAATGTATATGTTTGGTAAATTAGTTAATACTGTTTGAGCATACAGGAAGCTTGGATGTAGAAATGTTCTACCTGTAGCTAGCATTGCTTTCTATGTTAACTGTAGCTTAAAATTTGCACAGCATTACCAGTTTCTTGTTAGTTTTAGAGATTACATAATCAACATGCTGGTTGAATTTCAATTTATGATCCATGCCAACATCTAATAATTTAGTTCAAAATACATGTTCAATTGTAAAGTGTTTTAGTCATACCTCTCAACCGTATAGATTTTCACAGAGTGTCCAGATTCTGACCTCATGTTTTTGGTCCATTTTTCATAAAATTGTGGTTTTCTGGCAAATTAGTGGTAAAACATTAAAGACTGAAGTTAAAAAATAATGACAGACATTTCAGTTTCAGACTTCATATCCTTCAGAAAATTCATGCTAATGCAAAACCTGTTATTCTATCAACTTTCTAAGTTTGTAAGAGCAATACTTAAAAACTTTCCCTATTTTTGGTCCTTTGTCCCACTTTTATTTATGGCTTTGTCCAAATTTCTTGATCTAAGAGTTGACAGGTTTGGTTGTAGTGATGTAACTTGGAACACTGACAACCTTTCTCAGGTCTGAACACAACATAAACAGTAATTATTCCAATAATCAAAGTGTTCATACTTTATCAATAAAGGCCAATTACACTTCTTAAAATAGTTTTCTCCATATGTTGCTCACCTTAACACAATTCCATTAAATTTGGCCTTACAACCCCCTTGTTCTTTAATATTCTACAAATGCTACTTTACTATTTACAGTTTATGATGTATAGGTATAATTTCTGATGTTTCTATGATCAATAGCTTAATCTGTTAAATGAGGAATGTTGGGAATATATACAAATGTAGCTCATGTTAGTTAGTCTTCATCCTAATTAAAATAATTTTATCCAGAGCAGTGAGTAGTAGATAAATATACATCTGGTATGACAAACGCCAGACCAACCCTCCATTAGTTTGGTTCTAGCATGGAGGTACTCACAGATGTTTTAAAAAGTTGATTAACAGGTCTAGAACCAGGGTATAGAGAGCTGACAATTCAACTATGACCCAAATGACCCAAGATCAATAAGCAACTCAGGCACCAGAGAAGTCAGGCAGTAAAGTTGGGAGTGATGGGCCAGCTTCAACTAGCCTATCCTGGGTCTGGAAAGTGGTCTGGATGGCTGCAGTGCTGGCACTTACTAGAAGAAAATGCAGTCCATACAACATATGGACCATAGGTGTATATTTGGCTCTGGTAGTTTTCATGTGACATGTGCAGAGATGTGCACACCGATAGAAAAAGGCATTTCAGCCTCTCATATGCAAGTGTACATGTTAGCCAGTGGAGGAAGGTTTAGGGCCATACTGGAAAAACTCTGATGAGCTGTTGGGCTCACATCAGCTCTCACTCTGTTGAGAATGAATGAGATAATTAACTGTGAGAGGGCTGATGGTTGCCAGAAAGTTAGCAAAAAATATACAAAAAAACAAAAGTGTACTAACTTAATATATTCCTCAAAAGTGTTTGCACTATAGCAGAAGCCAAACACAAATGATTTAATAGGCAATTAATGTGAGAGTAAGATATGGTTTCAGGTCATTACACAAAAGAGTGTTTAATTTGCAAATATTAATTCTTCTCTTGAAACTGCAATTAACTGTCTCAGTGCACATTTCCAGAAAGACTATAGGATACGAAGACAGTGTCAGAGCCACAACAGGTAATGCACTCATTTTGGTTTAGAAGGCTTTGAGTTCTATTTCCACACCAGGTAAATGGATTGCTGACACTGCAGTGTAGCATAAATAGGGTGCTGGACTCTGGAGTGTGTCATTCTTCAGATGAGAAGTTAAACTAAGGCCCTATCTGCTTGAGTTGGTGGCAGTTCAGGTGAATATAAAAAATACTGCGGCACCTATTAAAAAGGAGTCCATTATTTATATACAAAAATAATTCTTAACAAAATATTTACATATTTACAAATATTTACATATGCACAAATATATAACTATACAAATCTGTTTACACATATTCAGAAATTCCTTTACAATTGTGCTAAATTCTCATCCCTATTAGAAACTCACTCCTTTTCCTATAATCATATGGTTTAATACTGCTGCTAAAATCTATTTACCATTAAACATACTTCACTTATTCTTTCATTCCATATAACATAAAATAACTTTTTATCTATTCTTTTAACATATTCTTTACTTCTATTCTTACACTATCCATATTTAATTATATCCATTTTTATTTCATCAACTTCTTTTATATCTTCAGAAAATCCTCCTTATATAGTTTCTCCATAACTTTTTTACTCTTTTACATTTCAAAAACACATGTTCTATATTTTCTTCTTGATGATGTAAACATCTATCACGTTTCTATTTATATGGTATATTTCCTTTTACTGGCAATTTATCTGTTACCAGTCTCCACAACAATTCTTCACAGTCTACTTTCTGATTACATCATTTGCTTCTTATTTTTATAGCTTTAACTTTTTTCATCGGTTAGATTTTTTCACATGGTTTACATAATAATGTTTTATCATTACATTATTACGCAATACTTTTCTATCTCTTCTATATCATCAATTTTTATTCTCCACAAAAATATTTTTTTCTTGATAACATTTTCTTCATTTATGCACTCTTTTTCTCTTTTACTCTTTTTTACCATACTCCAAAATGTATCATAACAGCCATTTACAAGTATTTTTACTTCATTATTACTATAACGTGACATACATAATTTCCTAACTTTCTCACTTATATGATATTATTTCAATATTACCCATAAGAGTTCACGTCAAATTGTGCCAAATGCCTTATTAACGTCTCTAATCATGATTTTCGCTTATTCTTTTCTGTTCATAATATCATCCACAATTTATCTATCATTAATAATTCTTGACAACACTTCCCCTTTATATTATATATGCTATCCTCCATAATACTTTTCATTTTAGTTTCAAATCTCTTTTGTATTATTTTCATAAAGGTCTTATAATCATTGTTATTCAATATTATTGGTCTCCATTTTTTTTTTAATTTTCTTCTATCTTCCTTCTTCCATATGAATTTAAATATTCCATGACGTAATTCTTTATCCATAAAAACCTTAATTTAGCAATTCATTCAAAATCTTTAAAAATATATATTTTTTCCAGCCCCTTAAATTGTTATGCATTTTGTACCGTTTTCCATCTGGGCCTGCAGCTGAACATGTATTAACCTGTCCTAATACTCTATCTTGCTCATATAAAGAAATGTCCTTTTCCAACTCTTTATTCTCTTTTTCTGTTGGCTTTTTTACTTCCCATGCTTTTTTTCACTACTTTCTTTATTCTTTAAACATTTTTTGTACATATTGTACTACACTATTCATAATCTTTTCCTGAGTTCTTTCTATCTCAGCTCTGGTGTATTCATCTGTACAATCCAAGGAATCTGCTGCATTCTGATAACCATAAGTGCAATTTTATACTGTATTTTGCACTTTTAAACTTTGCTTTTGTTATATTGATTATTTTTTAACTATTCTAGCTGATTTGTTGCACGTTTTGTCTGCTGTAGCATAGAATAAATTCAGACCTGGTACATCTGGTTCTGTTTGTTAAATTGAGCACTAAACCAGGCTATCTTTTGTTGGGGAGGGCCTACTGTACCCTTGTGGTAGGAGAGTGTAGTTAGGACTCATCTGATTGAAGGTTGCTGGCAAATGGCTCAGTTCTGAGCATTTTATTGGTTAAATTGTTTAATTCAGTTTGCTCTCTGTTGCTACAAAGGTCCTGCATTTGCATAGGTTTGTGCTTGTTTTAACACAGATTCACAGAGTTAGGTGACCAGCCACTACTATGCTGTATTCATCTGTTCACGTGTAGTGCACCACCAAGCACCATCACATACTGCTGTGTAGTGAGGGTAACCACTGGTGGTTATAGATGCAAAAACTTCAGTAGATAAATTTTCCCTTAGTAGATGCCCATGATCCATCAAAGAAGTCCTTAAATTGCAAGACCACCTTAGCTGCTCTTTTGCTCCTTAAATTATCCCAAAACCACCAAATCTACAATAGTCTCATAACATTTAGAGACCTCCTGATATATATAGACCCTGTATAGAGCACACAATTAGTATAGACCCCATTTAGAGCACCCAGTTATAACACACCCCTCCATTTGTAATCTCAACAGTGAAAATAGAATTTAATGGAGCATTATGGATGGTCAGTTTCCCTCCTTTCCTCCTATCAGCCTGATTGATATGGGCATCCAAAGGCAATGAAGGAACTGTCTCATGTATACTGACAACCCCCTACTCTTAAATCACCCAAGTGCAAATTGTGAGAGATGCATCTACACTAAGAATCTGGAATCCTTGCTGTCTCATGCACAGAACAGTAACACTGAACAGTTTGTCAGTTGACATACTAAACTTCCTACACAAATCATTTCTCTCAACACATAAACCATTATACAAGGAGGTACTCACCAGAAACCTACCTAAAGAACAGAGACCTTCCAAACACAAACATGATATACCTAAAACAGCACCTACAGCACTCAATACACATAAAAGCACAAGCACCAGTGTCTCACCAAATAAGCCACTAAGGCAAAGCACATCTAAACCAATTTTTTAGTCATAGATGACTCCATTATGAGACACACAGATGTTCCACTCACCAGGTTGGACAAAGAGAAGGTTATGGTCAGCTGTTTATTGGGTGCCAGGATCCTTCAGATCACACACACACTCAAGTCTCAAAACAACAAGTCCCAGTATGACTCCGTCATAGTTCATGTTGGTGTGAATGACTAGAGATGTACGTCACTGGATTATATAAAGAGAAACATGATTGAGCTCTATGAATATGTGTCCCAGGGATGTATGTCCCTAGCCTTGAGTAGCATTCTACCCTCACCTAGGAGGATACCACAATATAAACAAAAAATGATTGACTTCAACAATTGGCTTAGTATCTGGTGTCATTCTAAGGGGATCCAGTTCCTGACAGCCTGGGATGACATGGTTGATTGACCACTCAGCTTTGCCAAAGATGGTCTTCACCTGTCACCTCTAGGCTTTTGGTTAATGGCTAAGGCACTTGCTTCCCCATAGTGATTTTTTAGGCAAGGTCTCAAGAATAAAATTTCCAATGTGAAAATATCACTCACAAATACATTAAAGGTTATGCTGCTAAACGTTAGGAGTTTAAATCAGAAAATGCGCTCTCTGGAAGCACTCCTCTGCCTGGAGGATGTTGGCCTTTGTGCAGTCACAGAAACTTGGTTCAGGGCCACAGACAGTAGCCAGGTTTTGCAAGGCTACAATGCCTTCCACATTCCACATAGACCGCAAAATAAATGTGTGAGAACTAAAGAAGGAGGACTATCTATCTTCATCAAAGATAAATACACCTTTAGACTTGTTAGACAGGAAGACTCCATGGAGTTACTCCAAGTTCACCTAAGTGTGTGTAAGACCCCCCCCCTTCAATGAACCAAGATACCCACACTATTTACTTGGGCCTACTTGAGTCAATCAAATTACAGCCAAACACTCCAGCCATGGGCAATTTTAACTATCCCTCCATTGACTGAGAAACTTATACAAGTTCCAACATCCTCACAAAAAGGTTCCTGGACTTTGTTAACACTAATGTCCGAACAAATAATATGCAACCCCACAAGGGTCTCAAATATTCTTGACCTGGTCCTCACCAACATAGGTGGCCATTGCACTATCACAAATATAGGACCCTCACTGGTTAAATCTGATCACAAATCAGTCACATTTAAAGTAGCTATAACACCTAAATCCATCTTAAGTGAAATCAGGCTAAAACATTTCACCAAAGCTAATTATACCCTCCTAAGTGTTGACATAAATAATTTCCAAGCTCCTGTTCACACAGATGGCATTTACAACTATACTAAGGTACAACCAACTGCCCTGTAGAAACACTTATACAAATGTATTGACAAAGCTGTACCTGATAGGATCAAAACAAGATCATCAAGAAAAAACAAGCCTCCCTGGTGAGCATCTAGCATTGAAGTTGCTGTCTAAGAAAAATAGAGACGTCCCAGCACTGGAAGAATACCCTCCTCTGTTTGAACAAACAAATAAGACAACTTGTAAAATCCTCTAAGAGCAAATTAAGAAAAATTAGCAACCATAGCTAAGGATAATCACAAGGAATTCTTCAGCTATTTCCATAACCTAAAAGGTAGGACCCATACATGTGCTGAACTAGCTGTGGATGGCATCACACACACTGATCCTGTGAAAGTAGATAACCTATTAACTTACAGGTTTGGTGAAAATTTCATCCCCCCTGTCCCCTCCAAACATTCCACAAAGCATTCCCACTACATCTCTCCCACCTTGCATCTCCAAAGAGAAAGTCATTAATGCTCTCTCCAAGGACAAAAACGTTGCCTCTGTGGGACTGGATGTCATCTCAAGTTGCATTTTATATGGTCTAAAATAAAGATTTTCAACCAGTGCGCCATGAGAGGTCGACAGGTGTGCCACAAGATATTTTAAAATATTAGTAAACCTTTTCAGATCCCCAATACTCTGAGAGCTTGCAATTCCTGTCACAGTTGCCTAGTGCAGCCATTGGCTGTTGCCTCTCACTGGCACCCTGTTTGAAATGCCATACAGATGCTGACACAGCTGGTAAGAGGAGAGAGATGTAACAGCAGTAGCACTAGTGGGTAAGAATGTTGCTTTTGTCAGTTTGTAATTCCAATTTGGTTTAAAAAAAAATTTTTTAAAGCCTGAAGTCACTCCGTGGTGCATGCCTTCACTGGGGGCATGTCTGACTGGCTGCTGTAAAGTGTATGTGTGTCTATGTATGTGTGCATGTATATGAGTGTGTTTATGCTTTTGTCTTTGTGTATGGCTGAATGCGTGCATGAAAGCAGAATGTGTGTATGAGAGAATGTGAATAGTGAGACTGATCGAGCCGTTGTGTGTGTGTGAAACAAAAGACACTGTATTCGTGTTTGACAGAGTGAATAGTGAGATCGATGGAGCCATTATGTGTGTGTGAAAACAGAATACACTGTATGTATGTATGAGAGAGAGTGAATAGTGAGACTGATTGAGTCTTTATTTTACACTCACTATGCAGCACTTTTGCTGTTTAGCGAGTGTAATATAAAATGAAATTAAACTGAAAAAAAAAGTGTGTGTGTCTGCGTGTGTGTGTGTGTGTGTGTGTGTGTGTGTGTGTGTGTGTGTGTGTGTGTGTTGTGTGTGTGAAGAGTGAGAAAAATCCCTAGCAGCATTAGCATCAGTTAGAAGAGGATTGCATACCTCATACCTCACAGCACAAGAAATCTGGACAGAGCCACAAATAACTAGTTACAGATGACCAAAAATAAGGACAGATGTTAAATATTGCTGTTATGAACTTGCCTAAAGCAAACATCAAAAACACTTGCAAATGAAATCACATGATTAACTGAAAAAAATCTCTTCCCTGGTATTAAGAGCTTGGATCCATATGTATTGTCTCTCTATAATTAAAAGAGAGAGACAGATTTGTGCTGAAAGTGAGGCCTATTTATTCAAAGACCTGGTTGCTGAAGAATTAAATGCATGTGTTAAAGGCAGCTGGGAAGACAGCATGAATGTTTATGGATTCAATCCCATCACAAATGTTCCATCAAGGCAGCTCCAAAAAGTTCCTGATAGCCACAGCAATTGTAATTAGAGGAATACAGTTATGAGTACTTTGCATATTGCATATATTTTACAAGTCTAAAGTCATTTTTTGTGCTGTTTAACTGTTGTAGGCTACACACTAAAGTGCGCTAGCCTGATATAAGCATTTAAAGTTGTTTTTGTGAATTTTTCTTGTATCTCTGCCAAAAAAGAAATATATATATATATATATATATATATATATATATATATATATATATATTCTTGTTTCCCGCCTTTTCTAAGCTAGTCTAGTCCAGTTTTTAGGTTTTGATGAAATCAGGACTGTGGTATAAGTTCCTGTGTTGCCCATATCCTTACTTTCATAGGAGGAAGTTTCTCTGTTCACCAGTGAGAGTGGGAAGCTTTGAGCAGCCTATCTGTCCCTGGAGGAGTGGTCACAGCCCAGCAACTTGTTGTTTATTGGCCGTTTTGGGCTAATTCCTAACTTTTTCATCTCCCTGCCTTAAAACCCACATTTGCGCAGTTTTGCGCACTTTTGCTAGTTAGCTAGAGTTAAAGTATTCCAGGCTCCATGATGTCTGCTGTTCAATTTTTCCCTTAGAACTAGTCTAACTCGCAAACTAAGCATTCTAACTTATCTTTTACAGCCAAGCACTTGCTTCAAGCTCTCAGTAAGCACTAATAAATGCTAACACAACACCTCCCCCTTTACTAAACAATAGTTCAAGGCTCCCTATTTCATCCCTACCGGGAAATCAGTAAACAGCTCAGTTATCCATACAGGCATGTCCAAAGGGCAGTTTCAGGTATACTCTCTAGTCCAGCTGGTGAATCTGGGAATCTTGAGGCAATGTTACAATTGCCTCATGTACACAAACAACCCTCTCCTCCTTCCAACAAACACAAATGTATGTGAGAGATGCAACTATACAGCCAAACTGGAGGCCAAGCTCTCTCAACCCAAGGCTGGAACAGCCAGTCAGGAGGAGAAGGGAAACACTTGCTCCACACTTCCAGTCTCACATAAAACAGTCATACATGCACCAGCAAATATCACACATAAATACTCAAAAACATATTCGGAGGCTCTAAATAAAAATCTGCCCAAGCAGCAGAGACCTCCATAGCAGACATCCAAGCAACCTCCACCCTCAAACAAAAACCATGTATCACATACTTCACAAAGTCATTGTGCCAAGCAACCACAGCCCATAAAGCACAAAAACGCACCCAATATACTAGTAATAGGTGACTCTGTTGTCAGGCACGCTGACGTCCCACTCACTAGACTGAACAAGGAGAAGGTTACTGTGAGCTGCCTGTCGGGTGCCAGGATCTGCCACATAACACAGGCACTCAGGCCACTCCAAAACAGGTACAAATATGACTCTGTCATTGTACATGTTGGTGTGAACAACCTGAGACGTACCTCCCTGGACTACATGAAAAGAGACATAGAGGAGCTCTCTGATCATGTAGCTCAGGCCAGTATGACCCTGATCCTGAGTAGCATCCTGCTTTCACCAAGAATGATGCCACAGTACAAGGAAAAAATTATCAGTTTTAACAATTGGCTAAGCTACTGGTGTCATTCAAAGGGGATCCAGTGTCTGTCAGCCTGGGATGACATGCTGTTCAAGCCACACTGCTTCGCCAGAGATGGCTTGCACCTGTCGCCCTTAGGCTTTCGAATACTGGCCAAGGCTCTTTCCACCCCCATAGTGCCTTTTTTAGGCAAGGCTCAAAAGACAAATCTGCCTCCATAAACAACACAAGAAACCAAAATCTGAGGGTAATACTACTCAATGCCAGAAGTCTAAACCTCAAAATGCACACACTCAAGGCACTCCTTAGCATGGAGCAAATCGATATCTGTGCAGTAACAGAAACCTGGCTCAAAGCTCCAGAGAGCACCCCAGCACTACCAGGCTACAACTCATACCATAACTTTTGGCCCCAAAACCCAGACTGAAATACAAAAGGAGGGGGTGTATCCATTTTCATAAAGAATACCCACACCTCCAGGTTAGTAGCACAGCACAAGGCTTCGAAGACCATCCATGTGCAACTAGCAGTGGGCAAAGCTGCTTTTCAGATCGTAGCCTGCTACAGATCACCTACCTTGTCTCAGGACCCTCACTCAGCATTCCTGAGAACACTGAAAAATATAAAGGTCCTACCAAACACCGTGATATTAGGAGATTTCAACTACCCAAACATTGACTGGGAGAATTACTCAAGTACAAACTCCTTTGCCCAACGCTTCCTAGAGTTTATAAACTCAAACGCCCTGGAACAGCTGGTCACCACGCCCACTAGAGGTGACAACATACTGGACCTGATCATCACCAACATGGGGGATCAGTGTTCCACACCAGAGGTAAAGCCCTCACTGGTAAGATCAGATCATAAACTAATCACACTGGACATCCACATGCAGACCCCACCCCCAGTTAAGGAAACCACTGTGAAAAAATTTTGAAAAGCAGACTTCACACTTCTCAAGACCGAAGTGGAAAGTTTCAAAGCCCCTTTGCTAAAGGATAATGCTATCCAATCCACAGAATCCTTTACAAGTGCATTCTATGAGCATCTACAGGGATGCATGGATTGAGCCATCCCAAGTAAAACCAAGAATCACTCCTCCAAAAAGAGGAAACCAGTCTGGTGGTCCCTGGCCATAAATAAGCTATACAACAGAAGGAGGAAACTACTACATGATAGGGCAAAATCCCAAAAAGGAAAGGCATCACTGATCAATATTAGCAAGAAACTATGATCGCTCATAAACTCATCCAAGGCCAGTTTCAAAAGAAAAATTGCCAAGGACTCCAAAGATAACCACAAAGCCTTCTTTAGCTATATCAAAAATTTAGGTGGCAACTCTCAGATATGCTCTGAGCTTGTGCAAAATGGCAAAAAATACACTGAACCAACTGACATTGCCAACATCCTGGCAGACAACTTCAGTGCAAATTCCACCCCCCCACCCTCAAAAGGGCCCGTGTCCATCCCAGAAGAATGCAGAGCCCCAGACATCATGGACATGCAGGTAAAAACAGCCCTTTCCAAAGCTAAGAACACAGCATCAATGGGACCGGATGGTGTCCCAGGCTGCGTCTTACACAAGCTCCAAAAGGAACTAAACCCTCACCTAAATTCACTGTTCAGACTCAGCCTTACCACAGGCTATGTACCCAAAGAATGGCATATGACAACAGTCATCCTGCTCCACAAAGGTGGTGCCACAACAGAATCTGGGAACTATCACCCTATAAGCCGGACCAGCCTGGTCTGCAAAGCTATGGAGCGAATTATCATGGAACTCATAAACAGAGACATTGGGAACCTCCAGACACTGGACCCTACCCAATTCAGCTTTGTTAAAGGCAGATCCTGCCTCCTAAACCTAGTTGACTTCTTTGAAACAGTTACCAAGGCCATAGATGAAGGGAACGTAGTCCACACAGCCTTCCTGGACCTCACCAAGGCCTTTGACACCATTCCCCACTCTGGCATCATAGACAAGCTTGCCAGCTTGAACATTAACCCCTATGTCATGAGATAGGTGGCAAACTGGCTCACTGATAGAACACACATGGTCAGAGTTGTGGGTGCCATGTCCGACTCTAAACCAGTCACAAGTGGTGTCCCACAGGGCTCAGTCCTGGGACCCCTCCTGTTCGGTATATACTTCTCTGAGGTACAGGCAAGCACAGGAGGACTATGGCTGACCAAGTTCACAGATGACTGCAAACTGGGGGCCATAATCGACTCTCCGGCTGACACAGACATCTTCCAAAAGGGTCTTACAGAGACAGATACCTGGTGTCAAAACCATGGCCTCAAGCTGAATGCCAAAAAATGCATAGTCATCCACTTTGGAAAAAATAAAGTGCCCATGAATTACCACATAGGTGGTAATCCACTAGGTATGGAAAATGTAATTAAGGACCTGGGGACCCAGGTAGATAGCAACCTCTCCTTTGATAATCACATTGCCAAAGTGGTTAGAAATTCCTTCTATGTAGCCCACCTAATCATGAAAGGATTCACCTCTAGATCAAGAGAGGTCATTGTGCCCCTCTACTCATCATTCATTAGGCCCATAATAGAGTGCAATGCCCCATTTGGTATGTACCTTACTCAGCACATGCAACAGCTGGAAAGACCACAGAAGTACCTCACCAAGAGGATCATGGGTCTCAAAGAGATGCCCTATGCAGCTTGACTGAAGAAACTCCAGCTCTACTCGGTTGCTTACTGCCTGCTCAGAGGTGATCTATGCCTGACATATAAGGCCATGTCCAACCTGGAATTAATGGGCATGCACCACCTCAAGAAAACCAAATCTCTTAGAGCCACATGCTCCAGTGAATTAAACTTCAGCACAACAATAAATAGGACGTGCTGGAGGGACAGATTCCTGTTCCAGAGACTACCCTCGCTCTGGAATAGAATCACAGTTTATGTTAGGCAGAGCCCCTCGCAGACTCTCGTCAAGAGGAATCCTGATGAGTGGATGGGAAATCGTAAATTTACCATTGGGATCACTTCAGTTGCCATGCTAGACAGAGGCCCAGGAAACTAATTTAAAAGTGAGCTGAAAGCCAACGCATTCTGGCTAGGCTTATACATGCCCTTGAGCAGATAGCCTAGTACCTACCTATGAACCTATGAAGTTTTGTTCAGATAAAAAAATACCCAAATCAGCCAAAGTGCACCCAGTAGGAAAAAAGTAATTGCAGTGGAAAATACAAACCAGGTAACCACCAGGACTGTCAGCATATAAAACTTTTATTCAGCGCATATAGGATAAGCTTTGACACAAACAGTGCTTCATCAGATCCCATGATGAAGCACAGTTTGTGTAAAAGGGCTTATCCTACATGTTCTGAATAAAAGTTTTATATGCTGACAGTCCTGGTGGTTACCTGGTTTGTATTTTCCACTGATTTTACAATATATGCTGACTTGTTTACTGGAATAGTCTGTTTACAAGGAGAATGCCCCTTTAAGATTTTATCTGAGATAATACCAACTGCATTGGTTCCAAATAGGAACATATTTTTCTTAATTATTATGATTCATGTTAGCATACATTTTTTGAAACACAGGTGTGCGTGAGAGAGTGAGTGAGAGTGACATGTAAAGAGGTTTGCATACCTCTGGACCTTTGAGCTGAAGAAATTTTGATAAATGCTTAAAAATAGGAACAGATTTTAATTGCTGCTCTTATAGAAGTACTAGTTCTTTATTGATGTTTGACTGCTTGATTTTTATCAATGAACCTTGGGTCATTTGAAAGGACAGACTTAATGGAGCATTATGTTATAGTTTTCTGGGACTAGATATAATTTTAATGTCTAGTAACTGTATTTCAACTTTCAACTGTTTTATTATTTCACCAGTGGATGTTGAGATATTAAGGGGACTTTGTGATTTACTGTCATTTGCAGCTTTTGGGACTTGTCCTTTATTTTGATGGCTGATAACAAGCATATGTATAGTAGACAATGTCAATCTCAGATATTTCATTAAATATTCAACACAAGTAAAAAAGAGGAAAATATTTTTTAAATCAATTAAAATTATACCTATTTTTTGTCAGATTTTTGTAATTGGTTTATGTGTGCTATGAGATGAAAAAAGTTGAAAATCTCTGGTCTAAAACATGAGTTAAAAACTCCATTAGGTACTCTCTTCAACCACAACCTGAGTACTGTTTTTGTCCCTGCTGAATGGAAAACAGCAACTGTCATCCCCCTTCATAAAGGGGGTGCAGCAACTGACCCTGGGAACTACAGACCCATAAGCTTAACCAGCCTTATCTGTAAGCCATGGAACGAAACATAATGGAACTTATAAATAAGGATATACATAATCTCCAAAACCTTGACCTGACACAGTTTGGTTTTGTCAAAGGCAGGTCATGCCTGTTAAACCTGGTAGACATCTTCAAAAACATCACCAGAGCCATAGATGAAGGCAAATCTGTGCATACAGCCTACCTAGACTTAGCCAAGGTCTACAACACAATACCACATTCAGGCATCATTGATAAACTCTCCCAGTTGAATATCAACCCTTATAACAACCCTTAAGTTGTCTGGTGGGTTGTTAACTGGCTCACCAACAGATCACACTCAGTCAAAGTTGGGAACTTTACTTCAACCAGCAGACCTGTCACCAGTGCGGTTCCACAGGGGGCAGTGCTGGGCCCCCTATTATTTGGAATATACATCTCAGAAGTTCAGGTCAAAACAGAGGGACTGCGGCTGATGACTGAAAGTTAGGTGAAAATCATTGAATCCCCAAATGATGTCAATATACTTCAAGAGGGACTTATACAAAACAATGATTGGTGCCAAAGCCATGGACTCAAACTCAGTACAAAAAATGCATTATCATCCCCTTCAGTAAAAATGATATCCCTGCAGACTATCCTATAAATAACAATACCCTAAGTAACAACTCAGTAGTGAGAGACTTGAGAACGCAAGTTGACTATAACCTAAACTTTGATCACAATGTTTTTACTGTGATAAACAAGGCATTCTATTTCACATACCTCATTAGCAAAGGCATTACCTCAAGAGCAAAAGAGGTCATAACGTGCATGTACTTGACCCTCATCAGGCCAATAATTAAGTAGAATGCTCCCTTTGGTATGCACCTCAGGCACCTGTAGCAACTTGAGAGACCTCAGAGGTTTCTAACCAAGAAAATTCAGGGTCTCCAGCACATATCATACATTGACAGACTGAAGTCACTGTCACTGTACTCAGTAGCATACAGGCTACGTAGAGGACACTTGTGCCTGGCCTGCAGAGAAATCTTGGATCCAAATCTAATGGAATTGCTGCATATCTGCAAGTCAAATGGGACAAGGGTCACCTGCTCCAGGGACCTTAACCTGTCCTGCAACATAAATAGGACCTGCTGGAGATACGGATATGTTTCTCAGAGGTTGCCACTCCTCTGGAATAGGCTACAAGTTCACAACAAACAAAGCCCCTTTATGACCCTGTTTAAGCGTAGCCTGGATGATTGGCTGGGGAACCATAAATTCCTGCCAGGAATTTCACTTATGAGCATCCAAGATATGGACAGTCATTGCTAACTAAGATCTCAAGTTTAGGCAAGATCCTTTATATTGGGTTTCTCTAGTATTATATTGGGCACACAGGCTAGGCTTATAAAGACCTTTGGGTCAATAGTCCAGTAACCCCTTATGAACCTATGAACCTATATTTCTCTCATTACACTACCACCCTTCTTTGCTAATCTGCTTAAGTAACTTGATACGTCTCTTTTCCTTGTAAAATATGTTTTTGCTTATATAAAAATTCTTATATTTTTTCTTGATTTCTTTCACATATTTCTTTTTCTTTGTCAACGTACTTTCTATCATTATGTTATAAATCTTTCAATAATCATTATATGTTCTTTTATATTTTTCTTTCCCTACTTTTCTCACATCATATTGCCACTGTAAAAAACATTTTTATTATATTTTTCTTTAAATATCATCTACCATTCAGACCAATTTTTATAAAATGTTCTCATAATAATATGATCTTTCCATAACTGCATTAATCTGTTTCCTTCTTCATTCCATGTTTTTTCATTTATGACTTTTATTCCTTTGCCTGTTTTTATATAGTCCTTGTTTTCTTTTATCTCTAGCCATATTGCAAGATGATCGAAAAATCCTGTTTCAACTACCTACCTTCCCCTTCTCCTATTACTAAACTTTTGATAGCATAAAATAATCTATTTCAGTTCTGTATAAATATATATATATATATATATATATATATATATATATATATATATATATATATATATATATATACACCCCTTTTGGAAGTCCATGAATTTCAGCTTACCACATCTTATAACTTCTAACATTTTTCTTATATCATTTCCTTTCCTTTTATGCTTGCTTCTTAAATTAAAGTTATATTCTCCTATTATTGTAATCTTCATATTTATCACTACATAGCTTAAAGTCTGATGAAATAAGCTTTCCCTTTCTTTACAGTTAATATAAGCATATAATGTTATAATTATATATACTTAGTTCCATTTTAAATCCACAATGGTTAATCTTCTCATTTTTGCTAAAGTTGCATCTAATATCTTTACTGTATTTCTACAGAATATAACTATGCCAGAACATCTCTCATTTCCCAAATTCCAGATTATCTTTCCTCCCCATAGTTTCTCTGTTTGTAATATTTCTCCATTTGTTAAAAATCTTGTGTCTTCTAATATAATTACATCTACATCACATGTATTACACCACTCTGAAATTCCTTTTCTTCTTACTATATTCTTAATACTATTCACATTTACAGAAAGCACTTTTCATTTTCCATTTTCCTTAGATTCATGGTTTTGTAAGTTCATAGCTAGTTAGTAGGCTAGCATTCTTAATAGGCCATTAATTAAGTCTGTGAGTTAAACACCTTAACCATAATACCAATCCCCAATCGTTTTCATCCATTTCTTTTCTTTTTTCGTTTGTACTTATCCCTTTAAATTTTCTTTTTCTGTCTTTTAACCTTCTATAAATAGAGTTCTTTTCTTCATTTTACTACCTCCCGGTTTATGTCTTCATCCCTTATTTTTCTCATTTTTTTTCTTCTAGTTCTGCTACTTTTAAAATGTCTTCTCTTTGATCATTTTATTCTCTTTCTTTTTCTTTATCATTCTGTTATTTTCATTTTTGCAATCCATCCATAAATGTCCAATTTTTTTACATTTATAATATTGAAAATAGTGGATGGTGTAACAAGAAACTAAACACTAGGTAATTATGCTGCCGAAGTTGTTTAGGGTAAGCGGGTAGATAGTAAAATGATAAAGTAAACTGGTGTGCTGCTCTACCAAGAAACATACCCCAGCCTTCTGTAACTCTGAAAGTTTATTGAGAGATTAAATGCTTTCATTCCTCTGCCAGAATTTCATCAGATTCTGACCACCCACAATCCAGATATCCTTAAAAAGGCTTATCTTAGAGCCATACATCGCTTTAATACATAAAATATTAACACTTATTTAAAAAATTGCTCTATTTGTTCCTACATTATTTTCCACGTATAAATACATTAACCAATGAACCTATTTATGATAAACATTCCTAGTAAACAAATGTAATAAAAATGTGGTGCCTTGACACTTAATCAATTTGATAAACATTAAATAACTAATCATTGGCTATGCTCCTGCACTATGCCAGACTAACTCCTCTCACCCCCTTCTTGTCCAACCTTTCTGATATCAATCATTTTCTACCTGCCAATAAATAAATGATTCCCTTACTACTAACTTGTGTGAGAGAGAAAAAAATTACTGTCCATGTGAACATGCAGATACATTTCTTCTATGTAACTATTATCCATGTAACTTATTGAACTGTATTTGGCTAAAACTATACTTATTGCTGTAAACTCCTTTGCTTTTGTATTTTTCACTCTGAAACATATACTTTTTTACTGTTATTTTACACTGTCTTTGCCATCATAAACTTACTGGAGCTTTTCTCCACAGGTCTCTGCTGAAAATAGGCCTCTGGCCCAGTCAGACATCACCCGGTAATCAAATGTAAAATAAATAAATAAACATTGAATAAATGCATGTATATATTTGCAAAAAATAATTGAAGCATTTAAAACCTTAGTTGATACAATAAAAGTGATTATACTACAAAAATACATAGAGTAGTATGTGTGTGTGTGTGTGCGTGTGCGTGTGCGTGTGTGTGTGTGTGTGTGTGTGTAGACAGACTAAATCAAATGCATATTTATAAGTGTTATAAACACAAGGATTTAAAGTTTCAGAAATGGCTGTATGGAAACATGTCATTTTAATCAGGTGGGATGTTCGCATTTAGGCACAATTGTCATATGCATTCTCTCAGTTTTACTTATTTCCCAGTCACTGCCCCTGGAGTCAAAAGGATTACTCATGTTTTTCTTTCTCATATCATAAATAAGCTTGTATAGTCTTTTGTTGAAAGCACATTCAGTCTTACTTATGTAAAACTGAAATATCTGTACACACACACACTGCTATATATGCTATTCCTGACATTCTACAATTACCATGGATGAGATTAACCCTGCTGTTTACTCATAGGTTCATAGGCTCATAGGAGATTACTAGGGTATTGACCCTGGGGCCTTTATAAGTCTAGCCATATTATACTCTTATTCCCTTGTTGACCAAGTTGCATGGTCTATATCTGCAGTGCAAGTCTGGGATCAGCATCAACTGTTCCTATCCAAGAGAGACATAAGTGACATCCCAGGGGTAAATGTATAGTCTCCCATTCAGTTGTCTAAGTTATGCTTAAATAGGGTCATTGAGGAGCTTATAGTATTCCATTTCTTATTAACAATGTTCTTAATTTTGGGAGCACACTAGAGCTCTATTGTAGTTCACCAAGTTTTTAGAAATATTACTGTTGGTGTATGTGCAATCCATTCCATGTCTTTGTCTTCTGTACTTTGAATCCTTACCATGTACTGCCATTTTTCATTTTTTTCTGCCTTCTTTTCTGCTACTCCACTTTTGCCTTGTTTCACTTTCTCTGCATATATTTTCTTTTCCATTTTACCACTATTCTTCAGGATTGTCTCTACACAGTCCTTTTGTATTTTCTCTATAATGCCACCCCAGGAAACATCTCCTTCATTTTCTGACTCACTCTATACCACCATTTCTTTAAGTAATTTATCCCCAATCCTCCTGACTGGAGGGCTGTAATTATATATCCATTATTTGCTGACTCGTTTCAATCAAACATGTTTCTTTGAAACATTTCCTCAGAATCCTGCACACATTCTCCAGTCTTGACTTTCTCTTTCATTTCTTTCGCTACTTCATCACCTCCATATCTCTATCTGCCTCCCTGTTTCCCTGGACCACCTCTGTACCTGGAATAGAAAAAGGATGTGCTCTCTAAAATGGATCCCACTCACAATAATGATGAGTAGAGTTTTTTTATTGATATATACATTGCATATTGTTTACATATTTACATCTAGTTACAAATTTCCATACATTGTAAACTTCAATTTAAGCATTCCTCCCACTCTTTTATCCAGAGCCAAAACACTATTTTTCCAAAATCTTTGTCCAAGGCCATTTTCCATTGTATTTAATTTCATTTAGTCTCTTGTTCCATGTAGTCCATGAAGCATAAAATATTACTCTGTCCATTTTCTTCACTTCTTCCTGTTTACGTGCACCATAATAACCAAATTCTATTATGTCCGTATTTATTTGTTCAAATTTTAACAAACGTTTCACCCTATTATCTTTACATATTTCTTTCCACAAATTATTAACTCATTCACATTTCAAAAAATGCACACTCAGTAGTCTCAAACTGTCTACATTTATCACATATTCTATCTTGCTTTTGTTTTCTGTGTCATATTTGTCTTAACTGGCAATTTTCTAATATACAATCTCCATACAAAATCATTACATTCTTTAATCTTTTTATAGTTATTATATCTCATCATTATGGCTTTTTTCTTTTCTATTTCTAAATCTTTCCATGGATCAATACAATAAAATGCTTTCATAATACTTAAGTACCATTCCTTTCTATTTTTTTGACATATATTCTATTTTATTTTCCATAACACAATTTTGTTTTGGTACTCTTTCATTCTTAATTCACAGTGTTTTACTTCATTATTAACTGCCATTCCTTCCCACAGTTCTTTGTATTTGTAATATAGTATCATTTTTATCAAGTTTTTATTTTCCTTCATAATTCTTTTTAATACCTTATATAAAATTAAAGATGCTGCATGTACTAATTGGGCTCTTCTTTCATATACAGAATCCCTCTTTTGACTGAATTCAGTCTAGAGCCCCATATAAAAGATAATATAATCATCATTAATTCCTTTTCATACTTAATAGGAATCATATAAATGTTAGCAACATAACCAACTTTCCTATTACCATAGTGTTCAACAAGTGTGTTTTTTTCTATATGAAAATCTAAATGATTTCCAAAAATTAGTCATATTCTTTTCTTCTTTTAGTACATTATCCCATTGTTGTAGGCTGTATTTATTCCTTCCAAATGTTATTCATAATATATTTATATATTGTTCATTGAACTCAATACCGCCTGTCATACCTTTAAAACCAAATCCTTTACTTTTCTCCTTATTTATACTTAAACCATTTTTTTTTTAATTTATACTTAATTTTTCATTTACTTTTTCCATCCATACTTTATTTTTAACAATTAATGCAATATCATCTGCATAATTATACATTATTGGCAACTGTGCTTCCTTCATTATTCTGTATCCACCACTACTTGACATTTTATTAAATTCCTTTACTACTACATTCATAACTAATGTGAAAATTACACTACTAGCTGGGCAGCCCTGCTTTATTCCACATTCTATTTTTATTTCTTCCTCAATCCAGCCATTTACATTTAGTTTCACATAGTTCCTTTCATAAACAGATTTTATTACTTGTAATACTTTTTTGCTTACAGTATATGCCTGCAAAATTCCCCATAATGATTTATATTGAATATTATCATAAGCTTTACTTATATCCCCCTATCATAACCTTAATTTCTAGATTTTTGTTTATATCATCAGTTATTTCTCTTATTATCCATAATAATTCTTGACTTCCTTTTCCTTTTCTTCCAAATACATTTTGGTCATATAGTCTATCCATTTTTTCTGTAATCTTTTTTTATTATTCTCATAAAAAATATAATCTGTATTATTCAATGTTACAGGTCTCCAATTTTTTATCTCCTCTTTATTTCCTTTCTTAAATACAAATTTTATAACTCCTGTACATATATCTTTCTCTTTAATTCCAGTTTCTAACCATTCATTTATAACTTTTATAAAAATTATTTTTGCCACTCTTTCATTTTTTATGCATATCATATTCAATTCCATCCAGTCCTGTTGCAGAATTCATGTTAACATCTTTTAGAATTTCATTCAATTCTTTCATGGTTATTTTTTGTTCTAAAAACATATTATCTTCCTTATTTAATGTTTCACCTTTATAAATTTGTTCTATGTTTTCTTCTCTCTTAACAAATAATTCCAATACATATTGTTTAATTATTTCATATATTCCTTCTTGCTGTCTTATATACTTATCTTCTTTATTTTTTAATTATCTTATTATTTTTCCTTCTGTTATTACTTTACTGAAATGTGGTGCTACCTCCTTTTTATTTCCTTGTAAACAATATTTTTGCTTATATAACAAATTGTTAATTTTAATTTGATTCATTTTATATATTTCTCTTTCGATTTCATAAAATGATTTTTTTTCTCTAATAAGTCTATAGATGTTTCTTGACTTAATATCTCATATCTCTCTTTTTCTTTTCTTCCTTATACAGTCTAAAAATACTTTTTTATATTTTTCTTTAAAATTAAGCCACCAAACAGTCCAGTTCTCATAACACTCCTTCATAGTCATATGATTTTTCCATAATTCCACAAGTTCTTTTTTCTCTTCTAAATCTAATTAATGTTCATTAATTCTCTTTATTACTTTTCTTATATATTCTTCATTTTCCTGTACTTCAACCCATATTTCCACATGATCTGAAAATCCAGTATACTTAATTCCTTCTTATAACTATCAGATATTAAAAAGTAATCAATTTCTGTCCTAATTTCAGTCCTTTTATAGGTCCAGTGTTATTTTCCCATACACTTAACTTTCCACTTCTCATAATTTCTTTAGCCATTTTAACATCACAATTGCTCTTATATTTTTCTTAAATTGCAATTAAAATCCCCCACCACTATAATGTCCATATTTGCACAAACATATTCAAGAATATTTTTAAACATAATTTCTCTCTCTTTTTTGTTACATATGCATATAAGGCTATAATTCTATACACATATTTTTCCATCTCATGTATATTACTATAGTTTGGCCTAGTTCCACTATGGTTACATTTAATATTTTAATACTATATTGACATAATATATACATATGCCTGAGCATGTTTCTTCTATGTTCCAAACTACCACACTATTCAAAAGTTTTTCAGTTTGTGTTCTTTCTTCCTCTGTTAATAATCTGATATCTTCTAAAACAATATGTGCATCTGCTGCAGCACACCATTGTAATATACCTATTCTTCTTTTAAGATTTTTCATACTGTTCACATTTAAAGTAATATTTTCAGCTTGTAAGAACAGTTAGTATAATAAAATGTTTATCCCTTTCCTTTCTTATTTTCTCAAAGCATTTTGTTTTTGAATTTTATTTTCCTTTCTTTAACTCTTTTCCCTGTTGAATTTGTTTAATTTCTTACTGCACACCAATCTGCTTCTTCCCCACTTGCTCCTCTGTTTCTTTTTCCTTGTTATTTTCTTTAACTTCATGTATAACCTCTTTATCAATTACATCCTTTTGTACATTTTCATGTATAACACATTCTACTATCTCTTTAGCTTGTATAACTTCATTTTCATTTTCTTGCACATTCATTTCACATTCTAGCCATGAATGGCCAGTATTGCCACATGTTTTGCATTTTAAATCAAATTTTTTGCATTATGCCCTATTTTACCACATAAATAACATCTTTTTGATCACACTCATTGATTAAATGATCATTTTTTCCACAAAAATAACATGTTTTTGGTTGACCCCTGTATTTCACAAAACCCTATTACCATGAACATTACTAATAATAGGTACGTGCATAACATTATAATTTTCCATTTTCAGTATTACGCCACATTCCCACCCCCAATCCATAGTCCTATTGCATCATATACTTTTGTAGTGTCCATTACTTCTTTACATATAGTTAACAAATGTTCTTTCAGTTCTTTTGCTTCAACTTCAGTTCTAAACTGGATCATTATTTTTTTTTTTTGTCTGTAAAAAGCTTGCAAGACATATTTTGACCATGGATAAATATTTTTCTTTTGTTCATATGCTCCCAAAAAATTTTCCATGGCCTGCCCAATCTCAAATATCAAGTCACAAAAAGTCTCTTTATTAATTAAAATGAATGCTCTTACCTCTTTTGCTTTGACACCCAGTAGTGCTATGACAGAATCCCAAACCTTATACCTGTCCAGATATTCTTATTTTTTACAGCTCACATGAACTGTATACTTCATTTTTGTTTCTTTTATTTCTTCTTACTTCTTTACTCCTTCTCCCACAGTCTGTGCATAAGTTTTTGGCTCTTGAAAATTTTCTGGCACAGTTTCTTCTTCTCCTTCTTCTTCTTCTATTTTCTCCATGATGTAACTCCATGAAATTGCTGCTCCACTTTCTGGTTCACTTTGGCTTACCATTTCTTTCAAATAATCATCCCATAACCCTCCCGATTGGAGGCTTGTAATTATGCATTTCTCAGAGGTAACTGTCTCTCCTTCAAACAATCTCCTCTGAATGTTTTTCTCTGAATCCATCTCAGTTACAGCTGCAGTCTCCTTTTCTTCCAATATCACTGTTTTTTTCTGCTCCCACAGCATCAAAAAAAAACTTCTGGTAGCGATTCTACCAGTTAAACAGCAATAAATTAAATAAAGTGAATCAGTAAATTGCTTTGAAACAATTGCTCACAAATCACAACAGTAACAAACAGCACTAGCAAAGCAGGGATTCAGTAGAATACTGTCATCAATTTAGTGAGGCTACCAACAAGCAGTAATAAATATGGCAAACAGCAAAATGAAGTAGAAAGAGGTACATTTTTTTTTCTTTTTGGCAGAAAGTGAAGAGACAGAAGATAATGAGATAATTCAAAGTTCAGAAGCTAAAGGAGTGGGCCTTTACTAAGTCTTAAATATAGCTCTTGTATACCAAGACCTAACATAACATGTTTTGGGCTAGCAAGCACTTCTGAATGATATGAAATCTGAAACGTACCTGTTGTTCATCAAGTGACTGCAATCCACAGCATATTACCAGAAAATCACAAATTTGATGAGGAACCGACCACAAATATAAAGCAAATTTTTTGACAGTGAAGAACAATGTCCATACATTCTCACACACACACACACACACACACACACACACACAAATACACGCATGCATGCATGGGCATGCGCGCGCGCACACACACACACACACACACACACACGCACGCACGCACACACACACACACACACACACACACACACACACACACACACACACACACACACACACACACACACACACAGATATGACCATAAGTTCCAGCCACATGTAGAACTGTACACTTCAGATTTCTGTTTGCTATCAGGTGAATGAATAAATACACAACTAATGTCAGAACCATACAATGCTACCCATTCAGATTCCTATTTACCCTCTCAACTTCTTAGCTTAAGGATCAGAGACAAAGACGCATAATAAAAAATAGATTTTAAACATTTCTCTTCTAGACTTAGAAAGTTACTACAGTAACATGGTCTGCATTTACAAGTATTTTCTGAAGGATACAAAGTCTGAAACTCACATGCCATTATTTAGTGACTACAATCTACAACAATTTGCCAGAAATCCACAAATTTTACTTGGAGCAAACCAAAAAGCCTCTCAACCTCTTTGCTCAAGAATTGCAGACAAAGCCAAAAATAATGAAGGAGAAAATCAGGAACAGTCTGATTGTAGGCAGTCAGGATTTCGAGTGCTTGCATTTTAATCTAATTCATTTACAAAGTTAATATAACAGATTTTGCATCAATGTGCATTCTCAGAACAATTAGTAGTATAACAATTGAAACTCTAATATCTAACATTATTGATTGATTCTAATCCTGAGTGATTTATAAGAAAATAAACTTTACTGGGCATATGGCAAAAAGATAGACAGCATTAACAAATTTTTAGAACAAATCACAATAACTATAAAGATCTTGTGACTGGTATTTTTGACTAGTCCATAATAATTATCAGTAATTTATTACAAACGTAGCTTTCAAGTATACTTCAGGAATGCTCTTCATTTTGATTCTTACAGGCCATGTTCTTCACATTTCTAAACTGAAAATGTCTGGCACACATTCAGTGTTAATAATTTAAACTATGTTGTCCATTTTAAATAATAACAATGCATACTAATTCATTAAACAACTTTTTATATGTATAAAGCAAATGTAAGCATCATGTGAGCTTACTAGTTGAAGATGATAGTACTCTATTACTAAGTGTTCCGTGTTTTGACCATTTGTTCCACATTTTGCAGATGGAATGGAAAGTTGAGTGCTTTGATCTGAAAACCAAGCATTTTATGAGGAATATGGCAAAAATGAAGTAAATCAGAATGGAAGTTTTCAGGACCATAAGAAATATGAAACTTTAATTTTTTGCATTATTTATTGACTGACTGTAATCCATGCTGCATGGATCTTAACCTCTTTGCACAAGAGTCAAAGACAAAACCAAGATACTGAAGGGAAAAGGGTAGGAAATAAGGCATACCTCTCAAGTGTACCTCATTACGAGGAACATACCTCATTTGGGGTCTGAAAAAGTTCATGTTCATCATAGTTCCACATTGAAATGCTCTGCCACATATTTATTGTTAGGAATTTATTAACTGATATCCATGATAAATAGAAAATAATCATTAATTAATTAAAAGATATTCTGTGTGAATAAATCCATCATATTTTAATTATTGTATGAGCTTCCTAGCTGAAGTTGTTAGTAAGCTGTTAATGTGTGTTCTACATTTTGCCTATTTGTTCGACATTATGAGCATTATTGTGGAAGGTTGAGAGCTATGAAATAAGGGGTGATACTGATTTACCAGAAAGTGAAATATTTTATGAGTGACAGCCAATACAAGACAGAAAATATGAGATAAAAAGCATCAAACTGCATAATGTCTCACATTATTGACAAGTAATCCTCCGTGATTTACCAGAAATTATACATTTTATAAGGGACAGTCACTTACAGTAGAGCAGATAATATGATTAGGCAAAACCATGGTCACTCAGTCACTGAATGACTACAAATTAAAAGGTAGGGGGCTCTAATAACACTATTATGGAATCTACTGAGAGACATTGAAGAGAATCAATTGGAAGGACAGTCATACAGACACTTAACAAAAATGTTCTTCACTTCTGCTGCTGGCTGCATGATTCAGAGATATGGTGGCACCCTGGACTCATTGTGCCTGGCTAGTGGCTAGTACAGATTGGTTGGCATTTGGTAAAAATTTCATTTAGAAAGTGTTGTGCTAATGTTGGCTAGGGACAGGCTCGATGTTACTGAAAAAAAAAAAAACTCCTGAGAGTGCTACTATGCAGAAAAATAAATAAAGTTCATACTAACTTAGCACTGTAGCTAACCTACTATGAGCTATCACATTCCCTACCTACACTTTTTACTTCATACTCTGAATCCTAACTTTTTAAACTTTTTAGAGCAGCTATATCTGTCCCTAAGTCAGACTGATTCTTCTGAGTCAGGGTAGCTGGCAATATTACTATGCAGTGGCATTGGCTGTGTGGAAATATTTTTATTTGATTAACATTGTTCCTACTGGACTGATCTACAAGCCTGAATAAGCCTTCCATCTGTCCCACTGCTTAGGGTGTTGGGGGTAGGTGGATCAAACCAATGGGGTGGGAATGAGGAATTATGGTGGGGAGGAAGATGGGAGTAGAAAAGAAGAATATAAATCATTTAAAAGAAATGGTGACAATATAGATTTAAATAAAGTTAAAAAATAGAAAGTGCCCCTGTCCACCTACTTCAAGTGGAAGTCAAAAACTATCAGGTATGTTCAGTTATTCAAGAGGGGATAGATCATAAATCAAGAAAGACTCAATACAGAATATTAATTTAAAGGGGGTTGATGGGCTGGATGGATAAAATGGGACATGGATGGGAGTCTGTACGATGATATTATTTTCTTTTTTGAATTGTAATGAGAGACTTTTATGCAGTGCCCCATCTAGCTCTGAACCCTATTTAGCTGCCTGGGGAGCTTTGTGCTGGATCCAATATAAGCAGTGATGGATTCACTTAGGGCAGTAAGATGATGCCTTCATACACAATCTTACAAATCACTCAACTTATGTGAAAAGTCTGTTTTTCCTTAGTAGGGCAGAGTCCTCTTTAAATAACACTGCAGAAAGGCTAAGTAGAGTTTAAAATGAGAGTGCTATGTGAAGGACAGTTCAGTTTAGAGTACAGTTAAAAAAGACCATAAGTTGTTGAATAGTGTGAAGGAAAGCTTTGTACCTTTTGGGCTGCTATCGATAGCACCACCACCTTTGCATAAACGTTTTTGTTTTGGAAATCATGAAGTACACTCTCTTACTGAAACCTTTCTTACTGTAACCTTTCTTTGTGAATAGGCAGCACAAGCATTGTGGTAGGATGTTTTTGAATTCAGACAGTGTACACAAAGCTTGCACAGTGTACGTTTTGTGGTAACCTTTATGAATCTGGCCCTGTGTCTAGAAGTGGGAGGACTGATTTCTTCTAGACAGACACTAGATATTTTTTCTACACTTAGATAAAAGTCTGATAAATGTGATTTTGACTATTTTTAATAGTCTGAAAGTAAGACATTATTCCACACTGTTATTTTAACACCTAGACCAAGTTATGTTAAGGCGGTGACCTCCCTTATGAACTGTTTTGTGTAAAGTTGAATTAAGTAAGTTGCTATCACCCTTTTTATGTTGAGTGGAAGCCTGTTGTGGCCTTGCTCTTTAGTCTAAAATGGGTGAACTTTGGTTGTGAAACAATAGTCTGACAGGAGATAGTTTCTGTGTCCAAAAGTTGCTAGCATGTTTATGCAATGCTGAGCAATTGTCTTTGCTTTGCTAAAGAAAGAATGTTTGTTTTGCCTAAAGCTAATTATTTTCTGATTGGAAACCAAACTGAATAATAGTTGAGGGGGGTGTGACAAGCTACCAAAGATGGAGGAGTGAAATATTTGTGCTCTCTCAGCCCCAGTCTATAATGTCAGTGTAATGTTTGCTATTTAAAGAGATGGAGCAGCCTAATAGCAAGGAAGGTAATTCTCCAACCAAGACCAATCCCCGGTCTCCTTTTCAGTCCAGAAAATGAGAGATTTTTTGTTAATGATGGAAGCTATAATGGTTGAGACAAAAGGCTTGTGAGGATAGCTAGATAATCAGAGGAATTATTTTCAAGTGAATTATATACACAACAAAAAACAAAATGTAGGAGGATAAAATACATTTTCAAGCCTCTCAAATATTGGAACTGTAGCTTCAGATGGAGAAGCTTTGTTTGAAAATAAAAACTAAGCAGAGGAGAGGAAATGTAAGACTGAATGATGTACTTGAGAGTGTGTGGCATGCTGACTTGATAACTTTATTTTCATGGAAAATTACTGTCTGCAGAAAATACACCTACTGACATTGACTGTAAAATAGAAAGAATCCACGTGGTGCACGTGGTTCAGAGAAATTCTTACCCCCCCCCCCCCCCATTGCTGAGCAGTCAACCACAAGTAATATGTAAAACTGTACTCTTATATGCTAAAGAATAGCTTCTAAACAATGCATACCTCCTGCATGTATAACAGTGGAAGGCAGTACTATTAGAGTGTTTCAGGACTATTCCAGAATTTTATTTCTGGAAAGTTAGGTATATGCTGAAGTGAAGATGGAATTAAAGAAGATGGATCTGGTTTATTGGGTAGTATATCCAGCAGATCTTGTTAAGGAGTTAATTCCCCAGAAGAGGCATGAGAACTAGAGAAGGCCATGAAGCCTGTGGGTCACATGGAGATGGTACCCCTTAACATAGCAATAGAGAAGCAGAAACATCTGACTAGATAAATTAACTTCCTTTTGCAGGGGTATTACAAGATATGGACTGGTTAGCTGACAAGAGAATGCCCCAAGAGTAAGATAGAGGCAAAAGAGTAGAGGTTATTAGTGAAAAAGAACCTTTGAGAGACAGAGCATGTACTTAATACACTAGCAAAAGATGCCAGAGCCTATTATAGAGGCATATGTAGATACACTTAAATTAAAACGAGAAGTGAATATCAGGGAAAGACAGGTGTCATGCATATAAAGAGATATCAATTTACTTTACATCCAGACACAGAAGGCATGACTAGCGTACACCCAAGCAATGGTCAGAGGACCTAAGTTCAGCAGGAAGTGAGAAAGGTAACAGGGATGGCAAACAAATGGGCACTGGAGTAGAGGATGAAGAAAAACAACAGCAGAGCAACAAGACAGGACTGCACTAGTTACCCCTTCTGTCAGGAAAAGTCTCTCCACAATGTGGAACTGGTTAAACAAGGGACAAAGGCATTCTGTGGGCTAAACATCATGTCCACATGCTATGTATTTATTTGTGAATCCCATGGCAATGGGATAAGGCCTGTCTCTATGGTATGTGAATAAAGCCATGTGTAAACTGATAGTGATGAAAATATAGGGAGAAATGTCTATATGAGGAATGACAATAGATGTTACTTGTCTGAAGTTATGCAAAATATGTATTTGTTCTGCAGAAATGTTAATGTAAGTTGACATGTAGACTGTTTATGTGCAAATATGTTAATAGCCTGGAACTAAACAATTAACTTTGCATGGTTTGCAAATACAATGCACTTTATTCTTCTTGTTTGTAGTGAGCATATTAAGTAGACAGGTCACTTATCAGACAGTAAATTAGAGATGCAAATACAAAGCAGTTAACCAAACCAGACATTTCCTGGGGACAACTGGGAATTTGGGGCTAGGTTCCTTAATGGTCCCATGGACTGCAAGCCTAGTAACTACCTATGATAATAAAGACTGCCTTTACCATGTAGCCATCTATTTTGACCAGAGTTTAACTCCTCTAACATGAATGTTGCGGTCTTGGGATACCCTGTCGAGTCAAGTCTGCCAGATTAATATATTTGCTCTCCCCATATCATAGGTTCATAGCTTCATAGGTATTTACTAGACCAACAACCACAGGGGCTTTTTTAAGCCTAGCCATGTATCCCAAATCACTAACAAGTTCTGGTACCCATGATAAGTGTAAGGAGGGGCTTGGGAGATGAAACATTTACAAGCAGGAGCCTAGGATATGAACCATTTACATGCTGCTTGTGACCATTAGAGACACAGGTGCAAAATTAGGGATGAATTTCCTGTTCTCCATCCAATTGTCTAAGTTACACCTGAATTGGATTAGGGAGGAACACTATTTCACATGGATGGGGAGCCTGATCCAGAGAAGGAGTAGTCTCTAGGATAAATACCTTTCTTTCCACCAGATCCTAGTTATATCACAGACAAGGTTTAAGTATTTAGAATGGGTAATTCTTGTGCTGTTTGTTTGTTGGATATGCAGAAGGTCCAACAGAGTGGAGTCTGACAATGCCTTGTACACCAGGCATAATTCTCCACTCAAAAGTCTGCAGGAGACAGAATAAGAATACAGGAATAGGGCCTTGAGATGGTCTACATACAACATGTTACTTATGTCCTGTATTCTTTTAGTGAGGAAGCTCTGTGGATGTTCTATTTGTTGGATATGCCTGGTTAGGGAAAATACCAAAGGAGGAATTGTACTCAATGATAGGTCTGATGAATGCTAAATACAGTGAAATATTGACCTCCTTGGACTTAGATGCCATACCTTTGTTTAAAATTTGAACAACATAGAAAGATGTCCTTACTACTGTAGACTCATGATGGTTAAAGGCTAGATTACTGTCTATGTGTCCCCCTCAACTTCCTGACTACTGGGTCAACTTTTAGGGGTGTGTTATCAATATGATAGATACCAGGGGTGGATGACTTCCAGAAGGATAATATTATGCATTTCTTGGCATTTAGATGTAGTCCATGGCTCTAACACCAGTTGTTTGTTTGTGTCATCCCTTCCTGGAGAACATTTGTGTCAGTGGAGGATTCAATGACAGTTCCTAATTTGCAATCATCTGCAAATTTACTCAAGTCAGAGGCCACTGACATTGGCCTTAATTTCAGAAAAATAAATGCCAAAAAGTAGAGGTCCCAGGACCAGTCCATCAGGGATGCTGCTTGTGAATGGCCTCTTTGTAGAGGAGGACTCAAGTCTAACTTCCTCGGTCCTGTCTGTATGCCAGCTAGCTATTTACTGGGTGGCATAATAGTTTGCACCTAACCTCTTGAGTTTTTCAACAATACCCAAGTGGGGTAGTGTGTCAAATACCTTGACCAGGTCAAGGTAGGCAAGTGAACCATTTTGCCCTCATCCATTCCTTTGGTGACCTTCTCTATGAAGTCTGCCAGGTTGGGAAGGCATGACCTGCTCTTGACGAAACCAAACTGGGTTGGGTCCAGTGTCTTAGAGATTTCGTATGTCATTAATCATTTCCATGATAATTGTTTTCATGGCTTTGCATATGAAATTAGTGAGACTTACGAGTCTGTAATTTCCAGGGTCTATAGATGGCCCACCTTTGTGCAGAGAGATGACTGTTGCTGTTCTCTATTCATGAGGCACGAAGCTTGCTTGCGGACTACAGTTAAGTAGCAATTCCAGATGGTCATATTTCATGCTATTTAGATGGCAGCCTGGGATATTGTCTGTGCCCATTGATGCGGTGTTCTTGGCCTTAGAGAGAGAGCATAAAGACCTGTTCCTTAGTGATAGTGGGTGGGGGGGTTATATTGGATGGTATTTCCAGATGGAAGGTTGAAGGGGGACAGAGGGCTAAAGCTGGAGCTGAATTTGTCAGCCTGTTGGTTTTCTATGTATTCTGTTTCAGTACAGGTGACTCCATTAACAATGAGCTCTGCACATAATTATGTATTGCCTTTGAGGTTACGTACATAGTTACAGAATGCTTTGTGGTTGTCTTTGGTGTGGGAGGCCAAAATTTCCTCAAATGTGGCTTTGGTAGACTTTATTTGTCCTCTGAGTTGTTTGTTTAGTTTGATGAGAGTGCTTTTATCCTGATGGGTGCTGCACCTCTTCATTTTTGCCATGAGTTTCTTCCTTCTGTTATACAGGTTAAATAACCTGATGCTTTGACAAGTGAATGTTCAAGCTGCTCTTTCCAAATTTTTAACAAAACAGTGACATAATATGTAGAGAAGTGCTGCGTTGAAAAAGTGGCAGGCATGTACTGTTCATTTGCGTTTATTTGGAGTTTAACTCTAAGTATGGTACACCTTATTAAATTGGTTAGGACACATTTTTTTTCATCCAGATAACATTTAAGGAGTTAATAACTTAAATAACTTTGCATAGATGATCCTTCTTTTACATGTGATTTTTCAAATCTAGGTGCTTAGGATTTCCCTCTCTCTTCCCCCCTTGGCTGACATGGTGTGACTTAGTTTGAACTCTACAGTTCCCACAAAACGGTGTCTACAGGACTGCAATCAGTTTCTCTCAACATTTAAACAGATTGAACTCTACAGTTCCCCACAAAATGGTGTCTACAGGACTGCAATCAGTTTCTCTCAACATTTAAACAGATTGAACTCTACAGTTCCCCACAAAACGGTGTCTACAGGACTGCAATCAGTTTCTCTCAACATTTAAACAGATTGAACTCTACAGTTCCCCACACAACGGTGTCTACAGGACTGCAATCAGTTTCTCTCAACATTTAAACAGAGTAGGTTGCACACACAAAAAGCATTTGTTAAGCTTTCACTTACAGTGCTTTGTAATTAAGCAGGTCACCATATTGGTCAGCCATAGGGCTCTTTGTTTCTACTTGAGTGGTTGCCTCATTCCCCTGTAACTGAAGTAAATTGACTCTTACATTAAGAGCTGTAAATCTTACCTTATAGCTTTAGGACATCTTAGGAAACCTTGTAAGCTGCAATAGCCTGACATTTGAACAAGTAACCCTTGTAAAAATTCCCAAAATTGTATACTGTTGGTCTGTCTTTCCTGCTAAATATAAGTGAAATTACAGTGCTGAGTGTAAGTGACGCTAAAATTAAAGTACTGAGTGCAAATAACACAGTGCTGAGTGCAGATTTTAGGCCCTTACATTCAACTTATCTCTGGTGTGGTGTCTTGAGTCAATCAGGGTATTCCCTGTAACCACTCCCACTGCCTTCTCTTTTCCCCCACCCCCTCTTTCCTCAAACAGGTTAAACTGCTATAATTCAGTACAGGCATCATTTTCAAATCTAGGTGCTTAGGATTTCCTTCTCTCTTTCCCCCTTGGCTGACCTGGTGTGACTTAGTGTAAGTTTCTTCATTGTATGGATCCTTTGCTGTTTTTTGTGTTACTGAATGACCTGCTGCTAAATTCTGATTCTGCACAGACTGCTCTATTTTTTCAGAGGCTCTATAAGTAGCTAGTGACTTTACTGAATTTTTGTGGTAATATTTGTGTTTAAACTGAACCTGTACCTAGAGAAAGTATATAATCAGAGCTCCTCCTTGCTGCATGTGTTTTTTAATGTTTAAATTGCACACACACATTGAAGACGTGCTTTTATGACTTGAATAACTTGGGCTAGCTATACCTGAAGTGCTTTTACTGGTAATTTTCCAGTTGTACAATTGTGAATAACTGATTTAGTTTTTCTGGTATATCTTTAAAATCTGGCAAGTGTTTTACTGCATTGCTCTCTTGCTTAGGTTTCTTAGCTATAAATCTTAGTTCATTCTGAAGTATGCTACTTTACCCTCCCACCAAACCTTTCTGAATGCATTATTATGTAATAATTGCCTGTTGTTGCCTTCATGCTTACCCTAGAATCTCTTCTTTTCTCTTTTCCTAGTTGAACTCTACAGTTCCCCACAAAATGGTGTCTACAGGACTGCAATCAGTTTCTCTCAACATTTAAACACAGTAGGTTGCACACACAAAAAGCATTTGTTAAGCTTTCACTTACAGTGCTTTGTAATTAAGCAGGTCACCGTATTGGTCAGCCATAGGGCTCTTTGTTTCTACTTGAGTGGTTGCCTCCTTCTCCTGTAACTGAAGTAAATTGACTCTTACATTAAGAGCTGTAATACTTATCTATTAGCTTTAGGACACCTTAGGAAACCTTGTAAACTGCAATAGCCCCTCTACGTTTGCCCTCACTATGCTCGAGCTCTCTTCGCTCCCCTCCCTGCCCCCAATTCCCTCATGCCCACAGTACCTCTAAATTTATAGTACTATAGCCACTCCCCCACTTTCTAGATCCTATCTGCTTTCACCTGGGATAATTCCACCCACCCCCATTCTACTACCTACATTTTAATAGCACCTATTAGCTTTCATCTGGCATTCTCCCATCCCTTTCCAGTACCTTTATCTCACCACTCTATCATCTGGTGTTGCATCACCAGGTAAAACAG
The DNA here is from genome assembly GCF_019279795.1 of Protopterus annectens. Classification (NCBI taxonomy): domain Eukaryota; kingdom Metazoa; phylum Chordata; order Ceratodontiformes; family Protopteridae; genus Protopterus; species Protopterus annectens. Next base: position 402,157,093 of record NC_056751.1, on the reverse strand, counting down.
TTCCTTAACTCACTAGCTGAATCTCAGATAATGATATATTCCTCTTTACTACCCCTCTTGTTCACACCATACCTCCTTACCTTGTATGAAAACCAGTTTCTCACAGAATTTCAGGTCCCAAAAGGCCATACTATCACCCCAGCTGTAAATCTTTCCACCTTCAACCATACTTACAGTACCAGATCCTATCCAACATCTTGCTCAGTCTATCAACATCTCAACCCCAGGCACATTGGCTCTAGATCCAAACACTACCACAAACTAATAAACAAATTCCTGAAGTTCATCACCAAGTATATACTCAACCTAATACTTGGTGGTGATATTCACACCAACCCTGGCCCACTCACTTCAGATACACATACCCCGTCTACTTGCAATCTAAGCTACAAACCTACAATTAATAGGCCAACTAATTCTCTCCGAGTCTGTCATCTCAATATTAGAAGCGTTAATAACAAGGTACATGAATTGCATGCACTTCTGGATGTCCACTCCCCTGAGAGTCTCTGTTTATCTGAAACCTGGTTAAAACCTAACACTAAAGATAATGAAGTGTTACCACCTGGGTACAACATACACAGGCTGGATTGTGCTCCAAGGAAGGGGGGGTGGGATAGCTGTACTCTATAAATCTGAGTTGAATGTCACCATAGATGTAATACAACCTCATCAGATTAATAACTCAGAGATTCTTGCCACCATATTGCAACTTAATAAAAATAAATGCATTAATATCATCTGTATGTACATTCCCCCAGGTAACAATATATCTACATTTGAAGATATCCTGCACTGGTTATCATGTCACTACCCCCAAGAAACCCTACTACTTGGAGACTTTAACATAGACTGGGGCACCTTTTCCTCAGAATCCCCAACCACCCATATTAACCTGCATGCATTTAAACAAATCATATCCACCCCTACCAGGATAGGTAAACCCAGCCAAAAAGAAAGTATACTTGACTGGGTATTCATAAACAGTCACCCCCAACTGTACACCTTTGGTACCCTCCTTAATGGCCTAAGTGATCACCTTCTCACATATGTAATTAAGCACAAAACCATTAATTCCCAACAACCCTTACTCAGAAAGGTTAGAAACAATAAAAACTTTGACCCTGCCAAATTCCAGCAAGAAATAAACTCATGTAATTGGTCTATTCTAAAACACCTCCCCTTAGAGGAAGCAGTAGCATACTTTAACAACAAATTCCTTGACATCCTTGATTTGCATGCACCTGTTCATTCAAAGAGAACCAAGGCAAAAACTGCACCTTAGCTTTCTATAGAGTCTAAACTCAAAATTACCCTTAGAAACAAAGCATGGGCTTTATGGCGTTCTTCTAAAGACCCTCAAGATCACATTAAATACAGGCAATCCAGGAACGAAACCAAAAAAATCAATTTTACAAGACAAAAAACAATACTACTGTAATTTACAGACAGTAAATCAAAATAACCCTCAGAAGTTTTGGGCAGGTTTAAATAATCTACTACATTCTGGACAAACTTCAACCCCAATCCCTGCTGCTACTATTGATAAAACCCCTGAAGATGTTTCTGATCGTTTTAACCAATTCTTTACTGAGACAGTTCAAGCCCTAGCTAGCCAACTACCTCCTAGCTCCCCTGGTCCTGAAGGTAGCACCCCTAGAAACCTACTTGCATTCAGCTTACAACCAGTCGCCACTTCACTTATCCGTACCTTGATCAAAAAATTAAAACCCACTACACTTTCTGCTGATCAACTCCCTGCCGAGTACCTACAAAAATCAGCTGACGCTATTGCTTACACCATCTCAATACTAATCAATTGAACCATAGTAGAAGCTAAAATACCCACCATCTGGAAAATATCCTATGTAATCCCACTTCACAAAGGAGGCAGCTCTACTGAATTCTCCAATTATAGGCCAATAGCTATACTCTCCACTTGCAAAGATTATGGAAAAATGTATTCATAGACAACTCATGCACCACCTAATCCAAAATCGCCTTATGGCAGACACTCAGCATGGCTTCCGTCCTCATCACAGCACTACTTCAGCCCTCCTAGCCTTTACTAACACCATAAACCATAATCGCAACAATAATTATATATCCTCAGCCCTCTTTTTGGATCTTTCCAAGGCATTCGATATGGTTGATCACCAACTTTTAATCCATACCTTGCAAACATTCTGTCTAGATACTGGAGCCCTCCAATGGTTTCAATCCTACCTGAATGGTCAACAGCAGGCTGTCCTCTGGCAGAACAAACTCTCTAACCTTCTACCTAACACCCTTGGAGAACCACAAGGCTCTATACTAGGGCCCTTGCTGTTCTCCATCTTCATTAACGACCTTTCTGAACGTTGTCTGATCCTAAATCCCAAAAAACTAAAATGCTGTTATTTTCACCAACACGTAGGTCTACTGCTTTCACCTTTATCATAAAATCAAATGATGGCACAATAATCTCCCCTGACCCATCTACAAAGCTATTAGGTGTCATCATAGACAATAATCTAAAATTTGACCTACATGTTAACCAAACTATCAAAACCATCAATAAAAAACTAGGGTCACTTTACAGAATAAAAGCCTTCCTAACCCCTCCAGCTAAAAATTGCCATAGCTCGTTCTCACCTTCTTTCAACCCTTCTGTATGCATCCCCTCTACTCTCGAATTTAAACAAGACTGTCCTTAACAAACTCTCAATTTGCTACAACCACATTGCCAGGTTTGACACTGGGCTGCCTTTTAGGACACATCATTGCATCAATCTAAATCAGCTTGGGTGGCATGAACTACCCAGTCTAATCCAGTATAACCAAGTGATTATGGCCTATAAAATGCTCTATAATCCGGACAATACTCCTGCACTTAAAAATATTATCACCCCCTATAACAATCCCAGACCACTTTGATCCTCTAACAAACTACTAATTCAGACTAGCAAAATTAATAACACAGCCGGTGATTCTCTCTTTGCAAACTCTGTAAGTAGATCCTGGAACTCTCTTCCAGCTGATATTACCTTACTTTCCACCTTAGGTCAATTTAAAACTAGACTCAAACAACATTTGTCACTTAACTGGCTATGTCAATGTATCAAGCCTGGCTAACTCTCTCTAGAATGTGTAAAAATCTGTTAACCAGTTTACTGTGTAATTTAATTTAATCTAATCCTGACTTGTGCTCAGGATTAACTGTAACCTGTGGAACTTGTTTAACTTGCTTACTTATGTAATTTCTGTAAATAGTCTGTTTGTAATATGTAATGCTGGTATTATGTAATGCTGTATCTGCTTACCCTTGGAGCTTTCCTCCCCGGGCCTCTGCTGAAAATGGACATGCATCCAGTCGGACTATCCCAGTCAACAAATGTGAAATAAAAAATAAATAAAATAAATGTGCTATATATTCTGCTAACCTAGCAGGAGATTTTGGAAATGTTTGCCAATAATTCTGACCAGCTGGGACTGATTCATATCTGAAAATGTGATGTGAATTATATTTCCAGTGTATGGTGTATGTTACACAATTAATAATTAATGGAAGAAAGATAGACTGTTCTCTAAACCAAAAGACAATGGTGAGTATTTGCTTCTGTTAAGTTAGACCTTGAGGCTTGACAAATATTATGCATTTTGGTTGGCAATCAGAATATTGGATGGACTGACATCTGACAAATGTGTATCAGTATGTGACAGTGACGCTGACCAAATAGGGTTGATTTATAACTGAAATTGTGATGTGAATTATATTTTACAGTGGATGATATAAGTGCACAATTAATAATTAATGGAACAAGGATGGGCTGTTTTCTAGACTGAAAGAACAATAATAAATGTTTGTATCTGTTATATTAGGCCTTTAGGCTTGTACATTGTACATTTTGAATTGCAGTCAGAATATCAGAGGGACTGACGTCTGACAAATTTGCACCATTATTGATGTAATGGGGTTTCAAGTATACTATTTTTGAATGTCAATCAGTTGGAGTGCTACTATTTCCTCATGTAAGTGTGACAGGGACTTGTTTTATTTAAACTATCTGCATGCAGAGTCAGTCCTATATGTGTCACATGGCGTTGATATATATATATATATATATATACATACATATATATATATATATATATATATATATATATATATATATATATATATATATATATATATATATATATATATATATATATATATATATATATATATATATATATATATATATATATATATATATGTATATATATATATATATATACATATATATATATATATACATATATATATATATATATATATATATATATATATA